>NW_008358097.1:281526-307352 GCF_000622305.1 Nannospalax galili
CCATGTGGCCTTTCAGGCTCATAAGGCTCTTCTCGATCTTTAAGTGCAAGCCTGAGATAATGTATTTGAATTGGCTTTGCTGTAAGATCATCAATCTGACTTTTAATGAAGCCAGTGAGCTTCTTAAATGCCCAGGGGCCAAAAGAAATTACTATTAGAAAGCCAATGAATGGACCAAGTATGTTGGGTAAAAGGGCAGAGAGCCAGGGAGAAGTGGAAAACAAGTTTTTGTACCAAGGCTCTGCTTGTTCTCTCTCCTTCTTACGCTGTTCTAAACCTTCTTTTAAAGCAGCCATGTTATCTTTAATCTTTCCAGAGTGGTCACGGAAGAAACAACATTCTTCCTTGAGGGCCACACAAAGCCCTCCTTGCTGTAAAAACAAGAGATCTAGTCCCCTCCTATTCTGAAGGGCAACTTCAGCCAGAGAACTAAGAGAGTCCTCCAGGTCAGATATAGAGTCCTCTATACGTCTTAAGTCTAAGTCAATATCTGCTCTCAGGGATGAGTAAGTTTGCTGCTGTGTGACAAGCGCAGCAGTTCCTGTGCCAATTCCGGCAGCGATCCCAGCTCCTAGCAAAATGCTAAGAGTCAGTGAGATGAGTTCTCTCTTTTGTCTAACTGGACCCACATCATGATCAAAATGATTTAAAAATTCTTCATCAGAATGGTAAAGTAAACGAGGTAAGAGTCTAATTATTACACAAAAACCTTGATGACGTTTAAGAACCTGAGAATGCACACAAGGTGTTATCCCAGTGTCACAGGCTCACCAGGTGTCATTGTGAGGAACAAGATAATCATCCATGCTATTTGTGACTTGGTTAACCTCAGAGCACAGCCCAGAATTTAGAGCTGCTGTGACATTTCCAACACAAGTCCCATTAGTTCCCATGACTTGTTGTAAGGACAAAGAAACCTTAGAGTGCCACCTACAGTCCTCTACCTTCCCCACCGAGTACGTTCCTGCAACTACAATTCCTTCATAAAAAGGAGGGGAAGCATCAAAGCAGAGCCAGCAAGCTCGAGTGGTCTCAGGTCTAGTGGCATTAAGGAATAAAAATGACTGTTGTAACACCTGCAGCATTGGACTCGTGGCATCTGGGTGGGTAATTCCACGAGGAGCAATCACCACTGGGTTTGGCCGAGTGGCAACATCAGTTTTAGTCTGACTGGCTGCAGAAAAGTTCAGGACTGGAATGCTCAAGGCAGTGGAAGGAGTCTGAATAGTAGCTTCTAACACCAGTTTAACCTGTTTTGAAGGTGTTCTGCTTGGTGGCTGAGGAGAAACTTTATTAGATCCTAAGGCTTTGTTAAAAATTGGATCAGCTTGGAGTCTAACAGAAAAAATAATACCTATGTCTGTGGAGAAGGGGAAATACAATCTTAGTCCCCAGGTCTTTCCTATAACCCATTCTGTTGTGAGTTTCTTTCCTTTATCAGTGAACCTGATAGTTATGTTGGACCAACCGAACCGAGTTCTCTGAAAAATTACAGGACCATTACCTCTGTGCCCATCCCCAGGCCACCCTGGGTCAGACCAGCTAGTTTCACAACCCCAACTGGCACAGAAATAATCTCCGGGTCCCCCACAACGATAGGTTCTCTCCCCCCCAGGGCAGATATACCACTGCCGGGATCTGCAGTCTGGGTATGGATTTCCAGGAGATATATCAGTCTGTTGTGAATACCATGAACCCTTAGCCAGTTTACAAAGGTCAAAGGACAGGTCAGGAAACCAGGTGCCCATCGGTCTCATGGAGTTGGCAAGCCGAAGTGTGTGACCCGTCTCAGGATTTGTCACTATCCATGTCAGCTGCATAGGCACATGGGGGTTGTACTGTGGAGCTGAATAAACCTGCAGGTATCTCGCTGTCAGGAGCAGGCAGATCTCTCCAAGGAGTAGAGTCAGCTGCATCGTGAGAAGTTGTGTCACAGTTCTTAAGCAAAGTCAATCAGCACCAATATGATGACAGCAGCAAGGAAGATCAAGGCTGCAGAGATGAGGATGATAGCAGCTATTTCCCAGCCGGAGTAAGTCATGTGTTCAGGACCTGTTGAAAGAAAAAATATTTTGTTTTCTCAAGGAGTTTCCTCCCTGGCGAGTATTTGGTTAACTTGCTTTATCAGTCTTTCAGGGAGCCATCTGGCAGCATCATGCTGTTGTGAATATATACACACTGATCCTCTTCCCCAGATCAAGACTGGGTCTGGTCCATGCCAGGAATTATCCAGAGGATCTTTCCATTTTACCATGGCATATTGTTTTTGAGATTCAGGGTGCCAAAAACGATCTGCTGCAGACTTGCCTTCAGAGTCCAGGGTGAGGAAGTTCAAAATATATAAAGCATGATTTAACAAATTCCTTGGGGTACCCTTTGTAGGATACCACTCCCCTTTTTTAATTCTTTGTAAAGTATTTTTTAATGATAAGTGAGCACGTTCAACAATTCCTTGTCCTTGAGGGTTGTGAGGAATACCTGTGGAATGTTGAATTTGTAAAGTAGAGCAGAAATTTTTAAAAGCCTTGGAAATATAACCAGGGCCATTATCTGTTTTTAAACGAGAGGGCTTCCCTAGAATAGAAAAGCAATGTAAAAGATGAGCAATAACATGTTTAGTAGCTTCTCCAGATTGGAGGGTGGCACAGATTAAACCACTAAAGGTATCAATACAGACATGAATATATTGAAGTGTGCCAAACTCAGGAAGGTGGGAGACATCCATCTGCCAAAGAATATTGGGTGTCAGTCCTCGGGGATTAACTCCCAGGTGGGGAACAGGGAGAAAAGTTACACAAGTTTTACAATCTTTAACTATATGTCTAGCTTGTTCTCTAGTAATCTTAAATAAAAGTCTTAAAGAGTTAGCATTTAAATGGTGTAAAGCATGAGCTTGTTGAGCCTGAGTAACCGCGGGAATGGAGGCTGCAGCAATCACCTTGGTGGCAGCGTCAGCTAGTTCGTTGCCAGCAGAAAGAGGACCGGGCAGGCCGGAGTGGGCCCGAATATGACCTAGAAAGAAAGGAACCGTCCTTCTGCAAATAAGCTGTTGGCATTGTTGAAAAAGATCAGCAGCCTGTGAGGCATGTTTAATAAATGGAACCGTTTCAAGCAAAGGAATAGAGTGAGCAAGGTAGGCACTATCAGTATATATATTAAGAGATTTTGTGGGAAAGGCAGTAAAAACAGCTATCAAGGCTGAGAGTTCCACCAACTGGGCAGAGGTAAAATTAGTTTTAAAGCGGGTTGTTTGGTTCTGAACGGTATAGGCAGCCATCCCGGAGGAGGAGCCATCTGTAAACACCAACAAGGCATCAGGCAAAGGCTTTTGGCTGGTAACACGGGGAAAAGTAAAAGCATGTAATTTACAAAACTGTAGGAGTTTATCAGGTGGGTAATGATTATCTAAAGAACCTGAAAAATTGGCGCAGGCAATTAGCCAAGCATCTGAGTTTTGAAGTAACCAATCTATCTGTTCTTTGGCATAAGGCAGAACAATATGGGAAGGCTCAATTCCAAAGTAAATACGGCTCTCCTTGTGGCCTGAAATAATAAGGTCTGCCACTGAGTTAAAATAAGTTTGTAAAACCTTTTTAGGAGAAGCAGATAAGTGAAGCCACATAAGGGGATTATGAGGTTGCTGCCATAGAAGTCCAGTGGGAGAGAAATCTGTGCAAAAAATAATGAGCCATAAGGGCTTGGTATAATCTATTCTAGTAATAAACTGTTGGGCCATTGCTTCTTCCACCTTTGCAATAGCTGTTTTGGCTTCTGGCGAGAGTACTCTCTGAGATCTAGGATCTGAGTCGCCTTTAAGAATATCAAACAGAGGCTTAAGCTCCCCCGTGGTTAATTTTAAGTAAGGGCAGAGCCAATTAATATCACCCAGAAGTTTTTGAAAATCATTTAATGTCTGAAGATGATCAGTCCGGAGGACAGCCTTTTTGGTAGAAACATTAGGACCATTAAGGCAAAATCCCAAATATGAGTATGGATCTTGAAGCTGAACTTTCTCTGGAGCTATTTGGAGACCTGCGGCAGCTAGGTCATGTTGGAGCTGTAAATAGCACTGTAATACTGCTGCTCCATCTTTTCCTGCAATAAGAATGTCATCCATATAGTGGATGATATACATAGATGGCCATGAAAGCCTAGTTCTTTGTAAGGCCATAGCGACAAACTTTTGACACAAGGTGGGACTGTTAGCCATACCTTGAGGTAAAACTTTCCACTGATACCTTTTCATAGGTTCTTTAAAGTTAATAGAAGGAAGGCTAAAAGCAAAGCGCTTACGGTCCTGCGGACACAGGGGGATGGTGAAAAAGCAATCTTTAAGATCTATAACAATTTTAAGATACTGTAAAGGAATGGCCACCGGGGAGGGCAGCCCAGGCTGCAGAGCTCCCATAAGTACCATAGTGGTATTTACTGTTCTTAGATCTTGTAACAATCTCCAATTACCAGATTTCTTTTTTATAACAAAGATGGGTGTATTCCAGGGTGAATGAGACTCCTCTATATGTCCTAATTTAAGTTGTTCCTGCACCAACTGCGTAGCGGCAGTTAATTTTTCTAGGGAAAGCGGCCATTGATCTACCCAAACAGGATCATTAGATTTCCAAGTTATGGGATCCGCAAAGTTTGAGTGTGCAGGCTTGTCAATGGTCGCAATTAAAAATTTCCCAAGCCGCATTTGTCAAATTTTCCTTTGGGTTGAATAGGGGAGGTAATTCCATTCTCTAATTTTCCCAGCCCCTTTCCTGGGCAATAATTTTGAGCTAACATTTGAGCAGTAACAGTATCATTAGGGCTACACATCATTATTCTCATTTGAGACAGAAGATCTCGTCCCCACAAATTAACTGGCATATGAGGCACAATAAAAGGCTTAATTCGACCTGAATTACCTGCAGTGTCCTTCCAGGTGAGGACTTTTGAGCTTTGTTTTGGATTTAAACTTTGTCCTATTCCTGTTAAATTAGTTACAGTATCAATAGTGGGCCAGCTAGATGGCCAAGCATGAGAAGCAATAATAGTAACATCTGCACCAGTATCAATGAGTCCCTCAAATTTCTTTCCATCTAGCCATAATGTTAAAGTTGGCTTTTTGTGGGTGATGGCCTGAACCCAATAAGCATCAGAAGAACCAAAATTATGAGCTGCACGAAAATTCTTTTTGGTAGGATTTGAACAAGCGACTAAAGGTACCAGAACCAGTTGTGCAAGCCTATCTCCTGGTGATATGGAGACAATATTAGCATTGGCTTTTACTAAGATTTGAATTTCTCCTGTATAATCAGAGTCAAGCACTCCAGGTATAATGCTTAAGCCTTTAAGGGCTGAGCTACCTCGTCCCAAAATTAAACCACAGGTGTCTGGAGGCAAAGGGCCATACACACCCGTTTTTATTATTTGCACTCCCATCTCTGGAGCTAGTACTGTGTGGGAGGAGGAACTGAGGTCCAGTCCTGCACTTCCCGGGGTGGCTCTGCAGAGGTCAGAAATGGATTGCTGTCGCTTGCTGGGATAAAGTTGACTGCCCCAATTGTTTGTGTCGGGGCCTGAGGGAGGCCCCTCTGCCCGTTTCCCTGACGGGGAGGCAAAGCATTACCCTGAAAGTCAGTTTTAGCTCTACATTCTTTAACCCAATGTTTTCCACGCTTACATTTAGGGCAGAGTCCCGAGGGCCTATCAGAATTGTCAGCCCTTCTTGTTTGGCTAGCAGAGGATTTACAGTCTCTAGAGAAGTGGCCAGGGTTTTTGCATTTAAAGCAGACTTTAGGATGGTCTGTAAGTGCTGCTGCCACAGCTATTTCTATGGCGCGACCCTGCTGATAAGAAGAATCAATTTCTGAACAAAGTCTGATATAACCATTAAGGTCTGTCTTATTTTTCTGAGGCCTGATTGCAGCCTGACAGGCCGAATTTGCATTTTCAAAGGTCAATTGTTTAATAAAGAGTTCCATGCCATTCTCAGAGGTGCCAAAGAATCTTGTGGCTGCTGTAGTTAAGCGGTCCACAAAATCAGAATAGGACTCTCCTGGACTTTGCTTAATTGCTGTAAGGGAAAGGCTGGGTTCACCTTTAACGGGAAGTTGCTTCCAAGCCTTTATGGCTGCAGTTTGAATCTGGGAGAACAAGCCTGGAGGATAGTTCATTTGTGTATTATTAGAATCAAAGTCTCCCTTGCCCATTAGCATATTAAAGGTCCAAGCATCATTCTCAGTGTTAAGGTTTCTTTTAGCTGCTTCTTTACAGTTGTCATAATAGCACGATCGCCACAGGAGATAATCTCCACCTGAAAGAAGCGCTTTAGCAAGCGTGTGCCAGTCTGAGGGAGTTAACCATTGCTCTGCCAGTCCCTCTAAGAGAGTGATGGTGTAGGGAGCAGTGGGGCCATACTGGGCGACAGAAGTCTTCAGCTCTTTCATTTCTGAGAGTTTAAAGGGACAATGTTGTCGTGTGGGCTCATCATCATCTCTTGGTGTGGTTTCAAAGACCAGGAAAACAGTGCACTGCAGGGCGGGGAAAGCTGCACCCTGCAGGGAATGTTTACTTTTAACTGATAGGTCTTGAAGACCCACAAGCAGCTCTTGCTTTTGTTGTTCTAGGGCTAGCTGTTCTTTTAACAAAGCCACTTCATTTCTTAATTGGGTGACAAGGGGAGAAGTGGGGAATGCCTCGAGGGCAGGTAAAACTGTTGGGAGAGGGTAAGGAGGAGGCAGAGAGTGCACCTCAGAAGGAGCCGTGGGCGCAGTGCCAGACTGGGGTGTCGTGACATCAGTGCTGACTTTAGAGTTAGGCTCTGATTTAACATGTTTAGGATTTGAAATCTTAGAACATGCCTCGGGTGACGTTTCCTCATCACTGTCAAGAGACATAAGATCTATCTCCTTAGGGGGAATTACTTTATCCCCGGGAGGCTCCTGAGGGGGGCCTTGTAGGAGGCCCGAAGTTTGCTTTATGGCATCCTCGGTGGAGGATTCATCTGAATCTATCAATTCCCTGATTAGGCTCGGGTCCAAAGACCTTATAGTAATCTTCTAAAGCATTTTTTACTCTTTTCCATCCTTTAATATCTATTATTCCTTCTTGGGGGAACCAAGGACAGGTTTCCTTAATAAATTCAAAGAACCGAAATAAATCCTCTATTTTAACCTTTACTCCTCGCATCCGTAAGGCATCCTGCAATTGCCGAACATAAATTTCGTGCCTGCTTAATTCTTGTCCCATAATCAGACGCCGATACTTACTTCTGGTTGTAGCCGAGGCAGGTTCCCGCGGCGTGTCCAGAGTGAATTGTTGCGGAACGTTCCTTGGGGGCCGTCTTCTTCCCACTCTGGATCCTCCGTATCCAGCCCTCACGCTGGGCGCCAGATGTCCCGACCCGCAGGACAGTCAACGTGGGTTTCTGGAGGGAGGAGAGGGGACGGAAAGGGACAAGGGATGCGAAGAATGGAGACAAGACAGGCTTTCTGATCAAGTCTCATTTAATGAACATTCACACAAAGTTTTTATAGGGAGGAGAGGGGGAAGTTGGCAGGGAAAAATCCATTGAAGTAGGGCAACTTAATTAACAGAATGATTATCACAATAACACCACACCAATTGGTCATAGAGTAAATTCCATAGTAACACCACAATTCTATATAGCAAGTTATAAATCAATTAAGAGGTTACACTTGTATGATTACAGAGTAACACCAAAGTTTCTTAGCAATTACATGAGAAATGAGGGAGTCTCTCAGGTGTTAAGTGCCCAGGTTAGAACAACATGTTTGTGAGAGGCTTTCAAGTATAGTCATCTGGTTAATCTCAAACCAGGCCAGCCTTGATGTCTGAAAAACAGCTTTGCCAGGAATCAGGTCTTGCTATTTCCTGGGGTAGGGGCCTACGGCTCCCGCCAACCATGGGCCCACTGTCACACTTTCTTTGGCTGTGAAATGAGTTCCCTAGTCAGAACCAATGCTGTGCGGAATACCATCATGGTAGATAAGGGATTCTGTGAGTCCCTAGATGGTAGTTTTGGTAGAAGCATTACATACAGGAAAGGCAAATCCATAACCAGAATAACTGTCTATTCCTCTAAGGACAAAATGCTGTCCCCTCCAAGATGGAAGTCGTCCAATGTAGTCAACCTGCCACCAGGTTGCAGTCTGGTCACTACGGTGAATAGTGTCATATCAGGGGCTCAGTGTTGGTCTCTGCTGTTGGCAGATCTGGCACTTAGTAGCAACCAGGTCAGCTTTTGTGAGTGGGTGTCCATGCTGTCGAGCCCATGCATAACCTCTATCTCTGCCACCATGGCCACTTTGTTCATGGGCCCACTGAGCAATGACAGGGTGTAGTGGATAATCCTGGGTGTCAACTTGATTGGATCTGGGATTCACTGAAATGAAAGAGATCTTCTTGATTGGATCATCTAAAGCCTGAGGAAATACCCTAAATGTGGGTGTTACCTTCTGATGGCAGCTGGTGTACAAGGCCAAGGCAGAGGACAATGCCAGGCTTCTTGCTGCTTGCCTTCTCTCTCACAGAGCAGAACGCCAGCCTTCTTGCTGCTTGCCTTCTCTCTCACTGGTGAGTTCTTCTTGCTGCTATAGACTGAAGACTAGCTGATCTTTTGGAATTCATCAGACCTTCAGCACCAGATTAGGACTATTGAGACACCCAGCCTTGTGGACTGAGCTGACTACGGATTCTCAGCCTCTCTGGTGTGGTGCAGCCATTGTTGGACTACTTGGATTCTATCCTGTGAGCTAAGCTGATAAATCTCTATACATACATATTCATTCTACCGGTTTTGTTTCTTTGGAGAACCCTGACTAATACGCAGGGATAGCTGAAGAAAGAGGCTGACAATACACAGAGCAGGTCATCTGATCTATTTGATTATTGAACTCATCTTCTGCTGAAGCTACCTTTTGATAAGCATTTACATGAGACACAAGTATGTTCACATCCTTTGCCCATTTGCAGAAATCTAGCCACATACTTCTTCCCCAAGTGTCTTTCTCACCAATTTTCCAATCGTGCTCCTTCTATGTCCCTGACTAACCAGCCAAACCGTTGGCTACAGCCCATGAATCAGTACATAATTGCTCATCTGGCCATTTCTCCTGACATGAAAAATGGATGACCATGTGCACTGTCTGAAGTTCTGCCCACTGTGAAGACTTTCCTTCTCCAGTGTTCTTCAGGGTTTTTCCAGAAATTGTGTTAATCTTCTCAAGTAAGGAAACCACATCTGGTACAGCAGCTGCAAGTGTAGTCACTACTTGATTAAATTTTTGATAGTCAACTGTCATTCTCTATGACCCATCTGTCTTCTTCACACACCAAGTAGGAGAGTTAAAAGGAGGCACAGTGGGTATCCACCCGGGACTTGACCCCACGACCCCTGGCAAGGTGAGGATTGGGGATGAGTAAGCATGCCATTCACCAGCCCATGCTGCACCCATTACCTGGGGACACTCAGACACGATGGGGAGTCTTAATCAGGCAGAGACTCATTTATTGCAAGTGTTCCAAAGCTTATAAAGGCACCTGGAACTCCCCCCTCTGAGGGTGTATCTTAAGGATAGTCACGCGCTGATCATGCACTCCTCAGCAGTGCGGACATATTCTTCAGACTTTCAAAGCAAGCCAGGCCAAGCCCCCAGTGACTTCCTTTTGGACCTATGCAAGGTAGGGCTTTTAGGTCCCCACATATCCCCCTTTTTATTTTTATTTTAAAGCCAAACTGACTTTATTTCACAGGTCACCCACCTCATAGGTGGCTCCCTGAGGAGAGATGGCTATCTCCTTCCTCTAATCTTATGCATTTTTGCCTGTCTTAGGTTGTGTCACCTCTGATCAAGACTTGCCCATCATTGGATCATGTACCTGGCCATGTGCATGTCCTGTCTTAGGAGTACTTGTCATGGGACATCTTACCCATCTTTGGCTAAAATTGCATCATGATTAAGGGCAGTCATGTGGGTAATGCCAGCCCGTGACAGTCTTAGTCTCTGCCTAACTCGGTTAGCCAAGGGTGGGCAACCGGAGGGGGTCCTGGGGAAGTCCGTAATCATGAGGAGGTGGGCCATGGCAGTTCCAAGGGTCCTCTGTCGCCGAATTATCTGGTAAATACACTTAAAGATAAGCATTGTCAAGAGAAACAAAGCAAGTCATGGCATAGGACAAGTTGAAATACTTCTGAAACCATGTACCTTTTGGCCAATCAGCTCATGGCATAGGACAAGTTGAAATACTTCTGAGACCATGTACCTTTTAGCAAATTAGCAATGAAGCCAAGGAACTGAGTCCTTTACCTCAGATGGATACAAATAAAGAGAGGAATTTTTTCTCATGAACTGTTGTCCATGGACCATCATTCTAGTCAGTTGGATCTTGGCCTACCCGCTTAAGGTTTTTCACAGGCACCCATATTGGGTTTGAATCTCCTGTAGGGTAGACACACCCAAAGTCTCGACCCATGGTTAGCAATGGATGTGGGCCTTTCCATTGCCCGATGATGGGATCTTTCCATCTTACCTGTACCTCAGGTCTCTGCTCCTGTCATCCCTAATGCTTCTGAAACTGGGATTCCAACTGATTTTTTTGAAAATTAAGAACATTAATAGTGAATTAGGCCATACCCAACTGTTGGTGGGGGCTTATTCCCCCTTTTTTGTTTTTGTAATTGAATTTTTAGGTTTTGATGGTTGGTTATATAATGGCTTGACCTTGGGGATTGTAGGGAATTCCTGTATTGTGTTGAATTCCCCAAAGTAAGGAGAAATCTTGAAACTTTTTACTCATAAAACATGGTCCATTATCAGTTTTAATTCTTTGGGGAAATCCCTACGTAGCAAAGCACTGGAGAAAATGAGACTGAGCATGTTTAAACTTCTCTCCTATATGAGCAGGAGTCCAACAGGCAGTCAATGGATACAAAAATATACTTAAGCTTTCCAAAAGGAGCATAGTGTGTGACATCCGTTTGCCATAAGGAATTGGGCTTGAGTCCTCTGGGGTTTACCTCTGGCTGTTGCAGAGGTGGTACCTGTAGAAAGGGCTGACAAGACTTACAGGTATGTACAATCTTCTTTAGGTCCTTCCCTGCCAATTTACATTAGTGAGGTTATGTAACCCCTTGGCTTCATTCAGGCCTGCTGAGAGGACCTGGGTGGAAGCCACCTTGTCTGCCTCTGCATTGCCTTGGGATAAAAGCCCAGACAATCCTTCATGCCCCCTAAGATGCTGTAAGAAGATAGGGGCTTCTCTCTAAGGAGCATATGAGTCTGAATCAAGGGAGTAATGGGGCTCCCATCCAGCTGGATATGAGAACGTAATAGCCATGGAGGAAGACTGACTACATACAGACTGTCAGAGAACAAATACATGGGCTCACTTATCTTTGTTAATGCTAAAGCAATGGCCATGAATTCCTTGAATTGAGCTGAGCCACCACAATCTGCCCCTGTCAGTGTAAACATTATAGGCTTTTACTAACGGCTCCTTGACAAAGAGCCAGGGGACATCCCAACAGAGGGCTTGAAGGGAGGTCACCAATATATGAGGGCCATAATGACAGTCCAAATTTCCCAGGAACCCTTCCAAAGCTATGGCCACTCAGTTGTTATTTCTGCAGAGCCATTTAAAATCTCTAAGCCGATAAGGGATAACAATTTTAAGAGGGTCTGTACCATAGTGTCTCAGAGCTACATCATATCCTTTCTCAATCAGGTCAGCCAACTGATCCATGGGTGTATAAACTCGTGGCACACCTCCCAGAGAGGTATGCACCCATTTAAGGGGCTTCCCGTTCTGTGTAAGGACAGATGTCATCAGGGTCTCACCAGGGAGTGCCCATAACTCAAGATCTTTACTAGGTGTGTACCTGGCAAGTTGGGCTCGATCCAGGGCATCCTGGACCTCACATAAGATGCCCAGGTGTTGAGAAGCCAGGTGAATTAGTTCTGAAGGCTGTTTCCCTATTAGCAACTGAAACAGTGGTCTTAAAGTCTCAGTGGGAATAGGCATCCAGGCTCATAGCCAATTAATTTCCCCTAATAATTTTTGTAGCCTTGTCAGGGTTATGGTGGGCTTGACAGCCAGTTGTAGTTTTAAAGGACTTACTCCTTCCAAAGAGAGTATGGTTCCCAGAATTTTAAAGGGAGTAATAGTCTGTATTTTATCAGTGGATACATGGAGTCCACCTGCCTATAGACATTTCTTAGTAACCTTATATAACTCTTCTAATTGTTGGGGGCTTGGAGCTCCCAAGACTATATCATCCATATAAATGTACACAGTGTCATGTGGCAGCAAGTGAGCAGGCCCCAAAAGGGTCTTCACATAGCTTTGACAGAATGCTGGGTTATTGGCCATACCTTGGGGTAAAACAGTCCATTCATACCTCTCATCAGTGTTTTAAAGTTGGTAGAAGGTACAGAGAAAGCAAATTTTTCACAATCCTGGGGTTGTAGAGGGATAGAAAAAAAACTTTAATGTCTATAACTATAAGAAATAAATCTGAGGGAATAGCAGGGATCCAAGGCAGTTCCCTTATAAGGGTGTACCCATTAGGGTCATTCTAGCATTGACTTTACTCAAATCTTGCAACATTCTCCATTTGCCAGAGGCTTTCTTAATAACAAAGACAGGCGTGTTCCATGGACTTACAGAAGGTTGGATGTGGCCCAACCATAATAGTTCCTGCACAATTTCCTTTAAAGCCTGTAGCTTTGTCTCAGGCAATGGCCACTTCTCCACCCATACTGGTGCCCCAGGGGACCACTGGATACCTGGAACCTTAGGGGCAGTGGACTTCAGAATTGGGGGTGAACCCAATGTTCTTTCTTTGCCACCCCCCCTGTAATTGATATGGCGAGACAACCCTTGAGTTGCTGACTCAGGAAGCCTATCAGACTCTTCAAGATCCAAAAGGTCATCATAAAAGGCCTTGCTATCAGTGGGTATGCAGGCCTGTGCGTCCCCCAAAATATCTTGTCCTGTAAGGCTGGCAGATAGCCCTGCCACCACCAGGGGCCGCACCTACCCTTTAGCTCTATCTGCATCCTGCCAGGTGAGCCATTCTCGAGTCTCCTCTGATGGGGTTTATCCTCCCACACCTTGGATTCGGGGCCCAGAAACCAGGTGCCATTGTGATGGGACCTCCTCTTTTCTAAGAATGGTTCTATCAGCCCCCATGTCCACTAGGCAGTGAAACCTCTTGCCACCTATTTCAAGATCCATCATGGGTACTAAGGGCTCCCTCAGCCCAGGTTTTGGTGAGTGCTGCTGCCCACAGGGCTGTAGTACTTGGGGGCGGGGTGGTTCCCTGGCCACCCATGAAAATGAAGGGGGGGGCCCCTCCATGAGCCACCTTCCCCCAGGCCTTTTCAGCTGTCCTGGAGCCTGTCACTGTGCACAGCCAAAGGTGGTTTTGTGTTTTTTGTGTTTTCTTCTTTTTTAAAATGCAGCTGGTGGCCATGGCCACTGGTCGCTGCCTGGGGGGCAGTCCCCGCCCGGCTTTTGCATGAGCCACTGACTCACGCAGGTCACAGTCGTGTGAGTCGTGTGAGCAGGTCGCTGGCCAGGGGGGCGGCCTGCACACATGTTAGTTCAAGGTTAGTGGGGCGGGTGGCTTTCATCACTGACCCTGTGCGCTCTGCTCTGCCCCTCCCTTCTTCCTGGGAGGCTCTGAAGCTGGCCAGGGAATGCTGGAGGTGTAGCTTGTTACTTTGGCTGCTTTTGGATTCACTTCTGTTGCATTTCTGCCTTTTTCCTCAAACCCTTCCCATGATTCCCATGTATCCCTAGTAAAAAGATTAACCCCAAGTAGCCAGGGAGCCAAATGATCACCTCTGCCCAAACCTTTGGAGCTACGGGATCTGACAAATCCAATCCCCTGCTTTTAAGCATATCTTTCAGCGCTTTATGCCCTGGGTCTTCAAACTTAAAAATTGTGTTACCCATTTTTTAGGGTCTTGCTTACCCCGAACCTCTCAATTGGCCCCAATCCATTTTTGCTTCTTTCTTACCTCTTTCTTTTCTTCTTTTCACCTTCCTTTGAGCCCCACATTGTGTGCTAGATGCTGGGGACTCAAACCCGTGACCCCCGGCGAGGTGAGGATTGGGGATGAGTAAGCATGCCATTCACCAGCCCATCCTGTCCCCATTACCTGGGGACACTCAGACGTAACGGGGAGTCTTAGTCAGGCAGAGACTCATTTATTGCAAGTGTTCCAAAGCTTATAAAGGCACCTGGAACTCCCCCCTCCCCCCTGAGGGTGTATCTTAAGGATGGTCACATGCTGATCATGCACTCCTCAGCAGTGTGGAAGTATTCTTCAGACTTTCAAAGGAAGCCAGGCCATGCCCCCATAACTTCCTTTCAGACCTATGCAAAGTGGGGCCTTTGGGTCCCCACAGGTATCACCACCCCTACATCTTCCAAATCCTTGATAGTAGCACTAATTTCTGCAATCCCTTCAGGGATGCCTTACTGTTTTTGGTTCACTATTT
The DNA here is from genome assembly GCF_000622305.1 of Nannospalax galili. NCBI lineage: Eukaryota > Metazoa > Chordata > Mammalia > Rodentia > Spalacidae > Nannospalax > Nannospalax galili. The sequence goes on from NW_008358097.1 coordinate 296,041, forward strand.
TCCCTGGTAGAGGAAATTCCAGTAGTTTCCATTAGGCTTTTCCAACCATGATAGCCCTCACTCCACAGGTCAGCAAACCAGTATGGGGATTCTGACAATTCCTAAGTATATCTATCCCAATTACACATTGTGGTACAGGGGAAATAAACACAGGATAAGTTCAGGGACCCAATGGACCCACTGTCAGTCATACTTCAGCCAAAACTCCATTTATCACCTGACCTCCTTAAGCCCCTAATTTAACTGGAGAGCCACATTGCATTTTAGGGTCTCCTGGAATCCATGTCAACTCAGAACCAGTATACAATAGGCCACAAAAAGTCTGATTATTTCCTTTCCCCCAATGTACAGTTACTCTAGGAAAAGGCCTCAGGTCCCTCAGGGGAAGGATGGATGAAAGGTGAACAGCTTAACTCTTTGGTACTGTGACAAGGTCCTTCCTCAAGGGAACCCTGCTTTCCCTTCATTCAAGGGGTTCTGTGTCTGTAAAGTGTCTCAAGTATGTAAATTGGTTAACTGAGGGGGACTCTCTATGGCTATGATCCAATACTGACTTCCGGTCATTCATTCTAGAGCTTTTCTGCTTATACATATCAAATAAACACTTAGTAGGCTTCTAATATGTTTGGTCCCTGTGAAAATCACGATTGATTAGCCAGTACCACAGGTCCATTCAGGTTATGACATTATAGGTATTGTTCTGACTTTGCCACCCATTATGATAAGTATGCTCATCTTGTCTTTGGTAATTCAATATTGCCACCTGACCTGTACTCTGAGGTCCTGTTACACCTATTATATTTACATTCAATTTATGCAATTGAGCAGCAGCATCTCCAACTGTAAGATCTGGCATAAGGAAAAGAGCAAAAACAAAGCTCTTCAAACATTCTGGTGTCTCTCTCAGTACTTTCCATCTTATAAAATCAGTAAAAGCCACTTCCTCTAGGCCCTCCCCTTGTGGAGAATTTGGTTTTGCTCTGAGAATACACTCCAGCATGGCAATTTGCCTAAGCCTTATAATCCCTTCATCAACACTAAGCCAAGGGATATCAGGTGTATCCAGCTGTCTGTCAGTAGGCCATCTTTTGATAAATGCCTGAGCCAACCAATCAAATAAACTTTTAACACCTTTTTTAACTGCACAAGCATCCATATTAAACGTAGAATCCCCAGTCAGGGGACCCGTGCCAATAAACTCTGCCTGATCCAATTTTATGTTCCTTCAACCATTATCTCATACCCTTAAAATCGGTTCCCAGACATATTCATTAGACTTCTGCTCGAATGAATTAGCAAATTCACTAAGTTCTTTAGTGGTGTAGCTCACCTCCTCACGGACCACACTTTCTATTTCTCCTCTAGGGGCCTGCTTAGCTTTGAATCTGATTATAGGTCTAGAGGCAACAACACCTGGCCCTGAGGGACATCAGCTTTGTCTTGCTGAATGGGATTAGTTTCCTCAATGGGATTAGTTTCCTCAGGCAAGGGTGGGGAGGGTGGGTCTGCTGAGGGTGGGGAGATTAATTCATCAGGTGAAGCAAATTCCTCAGAGTCTGAGGATTCAAAACCCTCAGCCTCCTCAGGGTTCTCCCACACATCTCCATCCCAGGTGTCAGGATTTCAATCTTTCCTACCAATGCCCTCACCTTTACTGCTGACACCCTTCGAGGCTGGGAATTAAATTTGCATTGTAGGTCAGCCAAACGTATAATAAGGGCTCCAGCTTGATTTTCTGCAGCTTTGCTCTCCTGCTGCTGGAGAGAAGATTCTCTTCCTAGGGCACACTCAGAAACTTTTAAACTATTGATTTGAATCTGGAGCTTGTCCATTTTATCATTAATTTCATTGCTTATCTTCACCACTTTATACAGAGATGCTAGAAGTAACCAGCCACCATCACTATTTTTCTTATTTTTTCAGAAATTGTCAAATGTTTTATGTACAGATTCACTAAATTTCTTGCTCTTCACATTGAGGTAGAAAATTCAAATGTGTCTATCTCCATAATTATTTCAAATAGTCTACACCATGGATTTCCAGTGTTCTCCATGCTACCTGAAGACTCTGAGTTAGAGAGTCTGTTCCAAATAGCAACAAGCCCATTAAAGAAATTCAACTTTTCTATTCTGTTTCTTTAGAACCAGTCCTGGTACCACAATATTAGCCAGGGTTCTCCAAAGAAACAGAATTGGTAGAATGAATATATATGTATAGAGTTTATCAGCTTAGCTAACAGGATGGAGTCCGAGTAGTTCAACAATGGCCACACCATACTGGAGAGGTTGAGAATCCGTAGTCACTCAGTCCATAAGGCTGGATGCCTCAGTAGTCCCAATCTGGCACTGAAGTTCTGACAAATTCCAAAAGATCAGCAAGACAACCTCACCAGAGAGAGAGAAGGCAAGCAGCAATAAGCCTGTCGTTCTCCTCTCCCTTGAACTTTTATATCGGCTGCCATCAGAAGGCAACACCCACATTTAAGGTATGTCTTCCAGGTTCATATGATCCAATCAAGAAGATCTCTTTCATTTCAGTTAATCCCAGTTCCAGTCAAGTTGACACCCAGGATTAGCCATCAAAGATGTACAGAAGCTTTTTAGTTTAATGAGGTCCCATTTGCTGATTCTTTACATTTTACCTTGTTTCCTGGGCAGGTGATGTCCAGTTTAGAAAATCCTTTCCTACACCTATATCTTGTGGGTTATTGCCAATGTTTTCTTCTAACAGTTTCAGAGTTTAATGCTTCACTTTGAGGTCTGTGATCCATCTGGAGTTGACTTTTTGCAAGGTGAAAGTTAGGGGTTTAGTTTCATTCTTCTACAGGTGGGGATCCAGTTTTGCCAGCACCATTTGCTGAACATGCTATCTTTCCTCCAGTAAATGTTCTTCATATCTTTTTCAAATATCAAGTCGCTGAAATTGAATGTACTCATATTTGGGTCTTCAATTGTTTCCATTGATCTATGGGTCTATTTTTGTGCCAGTGCTATGTTGTTTTAATGACTATAGCTCTGTAATACAGTTTAATATCTGGTATAGAAATCTCCCTGCATTGCTCTTAGTGCTCAGGGTTGCTTTGGCTATCCAAAGTCTTTTTTGCTTCCATATGAATCTTAGGATGGTTTCTTCCAATTCTGTGGAAAATGTCATGGGGATTTTGATTGGCATTGCATTGAATCTATAAATGGCTTTTGGTAGGATGGTCATTTTCACAATATTAATTCCTCCAATCCATGAGCATGGGAGGTCCTTCCATCTTCTGATGTCTTCCTAAATCTCTTTCTTTAAGGATTTAGAATTTTCATTGTAGAGGTCTTTAATGCCTTTGGTTATGTTTATTCTGAATATATACATATAGTGTATGATTTTTAGCTATTGTGAAGGGGAGTATTTCCATGTACTCTTTACTCATTCTCTGATTGCTTTTTGTTAGTATGCACAAAGGCTACAGACTTTTGTAGATTAATTTTGTAACCCACCACTTTACTGAACGTGTTAATAATTTCTAGGAGTTTTCTGGTGGAATTTTTGGCATCTCTTAGATATAATATATTATCTGCTAAAAGGGATAATTTGATCTCTTCTTTTCCAATTATTACTCGTTTCATTTCTTTCTTTTTTCTCATTGCTCTTGTAAGAGTTTCAAACACTATGTTAAAGAAGATTGGAGATAGTGGACAGACATGTCTGTTTCCTGATTTCAATGGGAATGCTTCCAATTTTTCCCCATTTAGAATGATGTTGACTGTGGGTTTGTTATATATGGTTTAATTATGCTGAGGAATATTCCCAACAGTCCAATTACCTCTAGGACTTTAAACATGAATGCATATTGAATTTTGTCAAAGGCCGTCTCTGCGTCTATTGAGATGACCATGTGGTTCTTGTCTTTTGCTCATGTATATGATTTATGATGTTTATTGACTTACACATATTGAACCATCCCTGCATCTCTGGAATAAAGTCGACTTGATCATTGTGTGTGTTTGTATGGAGTTTGCAACTATTTTGTTGAGAGTTTTTGCATCTATGTTCATTAAGGATATGGGTCTATACTTTTTTGGTTTTATCTTTATATGGCTTTGGTATTAGAGTGATGCTGGCTTCATAGAAGGAATTTGGAAGTTCTCCCTCTATTTCTATCTTTTTGAATAACTTAAGTAGTATTGGATGTAGATCCTCTTTAAATGTCTGGTAGAATTCTGCTGTAAATCAATCTGGCCTTGGGCTTTTTTAGTTGGGAGGTTTTGTATTACTGTTTCAATTTCCTTATGTGTTATGGGTCTTTTTAAGCTGTGAATCTATTATTGGTTTAGTTTTGGTGGTTCCCATACTTTTAGGTACCCGTCCATTTCTTTTAGGTTTTCACATTTAGTAGCATATAGGTTTTTAATGTATTCCCTTATAATGTTCTGGATCTCTTTGATGTCTATTGTGGTGTTTCCCCTTTCCTCTCTTATTTTCTTGATTTGGAGGTGCTCTCTCTTTTTTTTTTTGTTACCTGGGCTAGCAGTCTATCAATCTTATCTTCTTTGATAAAGAATCAACTCTTGGATTTGTTGATTCTTTGTATTGTTTTGTTTCTATTTCATTAATTGCTGATGTGACTTTTGTTATTTCTTCACGTCTGCTGGGTTTGGGTTTCATTTGTTGTTGCTTTTCAAGTGACTTGAGTTTCAATATTAAGTCATTTATTTGTGTTTTTTCCAATTTTTTAAGGTAGGCACTTAGAGCTATAATCTTCCCTCTAAGGACTGCTTTCAATGCATCCCAGAGGTTTTCTTGTGTTATATTGTCATTTTCATTTAGTTCCAGGAATAATTTTGTTTCTTAATTTCTCCTTTGATGTCTTCATCATTCAGGAGTGTGTTTTTTAATCTCCATGTGTTCATGTGGTTATTGGCGTTTCTTCCGATGTTGCTTTTAAGCTTTATTGCATTGTGGTCTGATAGAATGCATGGAAGTTTTTCAATCTTTTGTATTTGTTGAGGTTTGTTTTGGGCACCCTTCCATAGTGAATTTTGAAGAAGGTTCCATGGGGCACTGAATAGAAAGTATATTCTTTGGTGCTTGGGTGTAATATTTGGCAGATGTCTATTAGGGCCATTTGATATATGGTATTGTGTAATTCATGTGTCTCTCTGTTAATTCTCTGTCATTTTGACCTGTTTAATGGAGACAATGAGGTATTGATGTCCCCTACTATTAATGAGTTGGGATTAATCTGGGTCTTAAAGTGCTGTAGTACTGTTTTTATGAAGTTCGGTGCACCAGAGTTTGGTGAATATATTTTCGTGATTATAGTATCTTTTTTGTTTATTGTTCCTTTGATCAGAATGAAGTGCCCATCTTTGTCTCTTCTTATTAGTTTTAGTTTAAAGTCTATTTTATCAGATATTAGAATTACAATGCCTGCTTTTTTCTTAGTACCAATTTCTTGGTATATTATTTTCCATCCTTTCACCTTAAGGTAGTGTCTGTCCTTGAAAGTGAGATGAGTTTCTTGCACACAACAAAAAGATTTGCTTCCCAATCCATTCAGCTGGTCTGTGTCTTTTGACTGGAGAGTTCAGTCCATTGATATTTAAAGTTATTAATGAAAGATGTATATTGAATCCTGACATTTTTTATATCTGTTCACATTCTTGATTTGGCTGTGCATTTCCACAGTTACACCTTCATTGAATTTATTCCTCTCATCCCTTGTGTACTCATTCATTTTTTCAGCTCATGTATTGTTTCAAGAACTCTCTGAAGGGCTGGTTTTGTGGACATGAATTCTTTCAGCCTATTTATGTCATGGAATATTGTTCTTCCCCTTCAACTATGATGTACATTGTGACTGAGTAAAGTAATCTGGGTTGGCATCTGTGGTCATTTAGAACTGGGAATACTTTGGTCAGGTTCTTCTGGCTTTCATAGTTTGCATTGAAAAGTCAGCTGTAATCCTGATGGGTTTTCTTTTATAGTTGACATTGTTTTTCTTTTGCAGCTTTCAGTATTCTCTTTGGTCTGTACATTTTAAAGTCTGTACATTTGGTCTGTTTTTATTCTGATTCGCATGGGGAGTTTCTTTCCTGATCCACTCTATTTGGTGTTGTATGTGCATGTGCTTCTTATACTAGTATGGATATACCTTTCCTTAATTGGGGGAATTTTTTTATAATAATTTTGATGATCTGGGATTCTGGGATTCTTCTCTTTCCTCTATGCCTATGATTTGTAAATTTAGACTTTTCATGGCATCCTAAATTTCATATTCTTTGCTTGAGCAGTCTAATTTGTCAACTTTAGCATCCACTCTTTATATTCTGTTTTCCATTTCATTCACTCTATTGGTGAGGCTTTCTCCTGTTGTTTCAAATTGGCTTTTTGATTTCTTTCATTTCTGTAGTAGTTGAGTGAATGGGGAGAGTCAAAAGGACAGGAAGATGCAGAGGAAGCTTTAAACGGAGGAGCTGAGACTCATGTTTTTCAAGCAGATATTTCTCACTTCCAAGCTTTTATTCAGTAGTGAATTAATGGATTAGTTCAGGTTACAGGAAATATCGTGCAATGAACATGTCAGACAAACAATTACAAATTAAGAAATACAATGTATACAGAAGTTATCAGACAAAGTCACCTCTGAACTAAGCTTATGAGTTGGTCAGAAATGTCTGCTTCTTGGAAAATTTCCAGCCCAACCAGAAGTTTGTCTTCAGGAACCCCAGAGGTTTGCCTTCTGGATACACTACTTGGAGTAATCACAGAGTTCTTTTGTCATTTCATTAAACATTAATTCTGGAAGTATGCCATAAGCCATCAAGTCTCAAGACATATTAACTCGTCATGAAGCAGCTGGCTACATTTCCTCCTTTTTTTTTTCAACAGTTTGCTTATGTTAAAAAACAAAAACATACAAAAAACATGATAAAATACAGCCTTTTTGTCTCTCAGTATTTGTTGTTATCTTGAGGTTCATTTCCAGACAAAATAAAAGTAGTCCCAGCACTTGGGAGGCAGAGGCAGGTGGATCTCTGTGAGTTCAAGGTCAGCCTGGTCTACATGGTAAGTTCCAGGATAGCTGGGGCATCAGGGAGGCCGTGCTTCAAAAAGACAAAACAAACAAACAAACAAACAACAACAAAAAAAACAGAAAAGAATACAAAGTATAAATAGCAGTAATCTCAAAGAGAAACCTCCTTTTAATTGATTTAAATTGTTTAAGGATTGCAATCCATCTGTAATGCCTTGCAATAATTCCTTTCCCTGAATAGTTCCTAACTGATCCCTGAATGTATCAGAAATATGCACTTGAAATTTCATTATTTATTCATTCATGTTTCCATAATTCAAAAAGTTTTCTAATATTATCCCAGCGAAAAATGTGTTTGATTATAAGCAATAGGAGTGACACAATATCCTATTATATTCCAATCACATTGTAAATTAAGTTGATTTTTGTAAACTAACTATTTGATCACCTAGCATCATTAGTATATGTTGTAGATTGGCAATTTCAGCATTAATTTCACTACCAAACCATCTCTGAGAAGTCCATAATTATTCAGAGCTCTTATGCCAATTGGACACAAATTCTGTTTTTGAATGAACAAATGTAAAGCAGTCCTAGCTACTGCTGCTGTGGCAGTGACAATAATTCCCATTATAATAGCAATGATTAATCCAATCGCTTTTTTAGATCTCTTCACCAAACTGTTGATCAACTGATGGAGATACATGGTCATGGGATTATCTTGCCATTCTCAATTCAAACATACAGGTAACCAAAAGTCATGAGAAATAAACTGAAATAGAATGGTTATGGCAATTGTAAAGAGTGCAATTATAACAGTTTACAATATAAATAGAATATTTTCATGTGGTAGGGCCAATCATAAACCAAAAATGGAGTCTTAAACAAGCAGCAACATAATGTGCTTCTTTTTTCCTAAACTCTAATTGAGTACCATTTGTGGTAGTATTTTGAATATTTTTCCCACCCAGATTCCTGGTCAATCTAAGACTGTAGCTATTGTCCACAAATGTATTTGTTGAGATCTGGGTAGCAATAGCAGTTATATGATTATATTCTGCATGCCATTTCAAGTCTTTCCCTGGGTCTTGGTATGAGCTGAACCCTTCACTGATCTTTGATGCTTCTACAGAAAGTATTGAGTAAAACTTAATGCTCTTCACCCCTTCACCTCTAAATTTACTCCATTGTACCAATTTCCCAATCTCCATGGTGACTTGGAATGAACAATAGATCTAACCAGGGGGAACATCATCAGTATCACTACAATATTTAAACCCTCTTGCTTGCAGCAGGAACATATTATGAGTCATTTGTGTTGATTTGTGTTTATTTTTAACCATAGAAAGCCAGGCTTGTATCCTACCTAGACTTAAGACAATGTGACTCATGTCCAATACAAATAGGTGGACCTTCTACTCCTACTGCAGTGTTTGCTATAACTTTCCCCTCAGGTTACCATATGACCATGGCATCCATTGAGAACCATTAATGTATAAATTTGTAGGATCAGATAACCAATGGAAAGGCTTTTTGATAGGTAGATTGTATATATATAAACCCAATACTCATAAGAAGAATTTGAAATAACAGCACTTACACATATAGATACCACAGCAAGCATAACAAGAAACAAACTAGTGGTCATTTTAGGTTGATGTCTATCTCATTTTTTTCTGCTTCTCCCATCATTCTTTTCATTTTTCTTGGTGGTTATAAAATTTTATTTTCTCCTTTTTTGTAAATTTTTAATTGAAATTTTATGTATTTTAGACAAAACATCTTAATCAGCCTTGATTTTCTTTATACCCCCTTCCCTATTGGCTTCCTCCCATAGGCCTCTCCACTGGAATTCATACATTCTGTCATTTGTGTTAAGGCCTATCATGTCAAGTTAGTGGCTCCAGATGTTGCAAGTCCATCCACTGGGATCTAGTCAGCTTATCTAGAGTCCCTCACTTTAAGAATATTGGCCCTTCCTCACCCAGCAGTAATCAGCTTCCAATAATTCTTCAGCTAAGATTGGGTCTTGTTGCCCATTTCTACAGTTCTGTTCTGGGGTTTTGTTTGTTTGAGTTTGCATAGGTCTTGTGCTTGCTGACACCATTGCTGTAGAATCATATGAGAAAGATTCCAGGAGCCTGTGGGATGCCATTTCCATATGTTCATGCACCTCCTCCCTGGCCTACAATCTTTTCATCCTATTTTCTGCAATGGTCCCTGAGCCCCGGGTGGGTAGAGTTTAATATAGGAGTCCTGTCCAAGGACCTACACTCTGCACTCTTATTTTCTTTGCTTTGGTCATTTGTGACCTTTTGTGTTCCTGGTCCTCTGTTGCATGTGGGAGCTTCATTTATGAGAATTGAGAAATGCATTAGTGACTTCTTTACTCACTGTCCTATGTTCCATGAGCCTTAGGTGTAAAGGTTTCATTGTAGATGTGTGCCACTTATGCTAGAGAAATTCACAGACAATGCCTGTGTTATCAGTTGTAGAACTCTATAATAGTATCTGTTTACTGCAAAAGAAGTTCTCTGATGAGTGGTGACTGAGAAACTTGTCTGTAAATTTAAGGATTCATATTTTGCACAAAGAAATTAAATTTGTTTAGGGATATGAGGTCTTTGGTGTTTCCTCTAAGATCTATGACTTCTCCAGCCATGTGTATTTGGCTATGTTAATAGTACCATACACGAGTTTACTCCCACTGAGTGGACTTTAAGTCCAATTAGGTAGCTGTTGATTACCCCCAAGATAAAAGTGCCACCACTGCACCAATGTTGTTTGCTGTGCTTGTGATTGGTTATTAGTCCTTGAAGCTGGGATTGTACCACCTTCTGGTGTTCTCCCATAGCAGCTTGCATAGTGCACTTCAAAGCTATGAGAGCTAGCCTTCAGGGGAAGTGGCTTTCAGGTATGTTTCAGCTCCATTGCTCCAAATCCTATGTCTGAAATATGTCCTGTCTTCAACAGTAGGATTTTACCTTGATTTTCTGGGTGGCAAACAAGGGCTGTGCCAATAGCTTGTGTAATTTTGGGAGTCTCTTGAACAACCCTGGCCAACAACTCATATGAAGGTGTCTCCTGTCTGACACTTTTTCTTTTCCTGTAGCCTTCAGCTATACACATGGACTCATGTAGAGTTTTGTATATGTAATTTGTCGGTAGGTTTTTGGACTAATATGATTCCCTCTTTTTTTTTTTTTTTTTTTTTTTACAATAAGTAGGTATTAGTTATCTCTCTTCTCTTTCATTTTTTTATTGGTCCCAAGTCACAGGTGTGGCTCTCTTAGTTGATAGAGGACCTCATATATGTGGTCTTCTTATTACTAGAGCACAAAGTTCTTCAATAGGTGGTTCACGGTTGAATATCTTCCTTTTGCTCATGTCTAGGTTTCATCAGTCTAGATGGAATCCAAATGACATCACCTTTATTTCTAATGATACAGGCATATAATTGCCCCCATTTTCCTAATGAGGCCAGGATTCCAGTTCCCACCATTACCTTTATAATATATAAGTTGTAATATTTCTATAAATTTAGATATTGTCCAATGCCTTTCTGCTGCAGATTTAACTTGTTCATCTAAATTTAAAATTTTAAAGTAAATAGAGCTTGTAATATAATTATTCTAAGGATAGGTTTATATTTGTTATCTCCCCCTTTTTCATCTCCTTTAGTGTACAATGAGAGTGTTCAACAGTATTCTGACCTTGAGGATTTTATGGTATCCCTGTAATATGAGTGATATTCCAAAAAGTAAAAAAAAAAAAAAATTCTTTAATATAATAGATGTGTAGCCTGGGCTATTATCTGTGTTGATGGTTTTAGGAATACCCATTACATTGAAGGCCTCATAAAGATGTTACATAACATAGCATGGTTTTTCTCCTGCTAATTGAGTAGGCCATTGAAATCCTTAAAATATATCAATTGAAACATGTACATAAGAACTTTTCCAAAACTAGATATGTGAGTAACATTCATTTGCCAGATTTTATTAGAACTTTGTCCCTGGGGATTCACCCCAGATGAAAAGGTATATTATATAAGACTGAGCATTGTGGACATTTTAAAAAATTTATCATTAACTTTTTTAGTAAGAGAGAACCAGTCCTGTAAGCCTTTATGATTAATATGAGTTTGAAAATGATACTTTTGTGCTTTAATTACATTTCCTATAAGCAATTGATCTATGAATTCATTGTTTTTAACCATGGGACCAGGTAACTGAGTGTGAACTCTAACATGAAGAATATAAATATGATGTCTATGTTGCATTAAATTTGT
>NW_008358097.1:307397-310265 GCF_000622305.1 Nannospalax galili
TGTTTAACTGTAAATTCAGTATACTAGAAATCAATAATAATATTTAATGGATATTTTACATATTTTAACAGAATACAGTGAACATCTCAGTTTTTTGAAATGAAGTACATTCACTTTGCATTAACTTTTGAGTTTTCCCAAGTATCCAGATTTATCATTATTATTTGCGTTAGTGTAATAGGTACTGGAATTTCTTAAAAGGAGCATTTTAAACTATTTTAGGCAGGGAATATTCTGTTATTTTGAGTAATTGAATTCTTGTATCTTTAGGATAGTGATTATGTATTTTTCCTATGCAATATACTGAATTTCATTGCTAACATTCATTACAATGCCAATTATTATGATTTTGAATTACGGTGCTATTATGAATAGCACCAAAAGGTATTACAATTACCTCAGGATCATATTTTATCCAGTTAAAGCACTTGTAGGAAGTCTTCCTCAAGAGATGCCTTGACTTATTTTTTTCAAGACATACAGCCATTCTTTTGGTCATTTTATGAGGCAGAACAATCCATTCAAGGATTTTTTTGGGGGGTTGATAGAAAATTCCTGTAGGAGAATGATGAGAGGGAATGATTAATAAAGTAATGCTTATGGTAGGACCATATCTATCAAGATATACAGACTGTGTATGCTCTTCTATCCATTACATTTCCTTATCTGCCTCATGTGCTAATGTTCTAAGGCTATGTAAATCAGTGTCTCCTGTTAAGGTATTAAAAAGATTTTTTAAAGGAACAAATAAGTATCACTAAGGAAGGTTTTATTCAATTTATATCCCATAAAATTTTTTGAAAATTATTTAATGTTTTAAGGGAACATTAAATTTCTGATTTTCTAATTTTTACCTTTTGAGTACAATTTTAGTTATTTCAATTATGATGTCTAAACATCTATAAGTACAGTTCTGAATATTTTTGATATCAATTACTAATTCATAATCTTTTAGAATGCTCCCAGCCTGTAAATACAATTTTGATAAATTTTTTTCATCTGGGTGAGCAAATAAAATATCATCCATGTAACGAATGATTAGACTACTAGGATATAATTATGTAATCTAATCCACAGTTTGGTTAACATAATATTGGCATACTGTATGGCTTTTTAGCATACCTTGAGGAAGTACTTTCCATTATTATCTCTTAGTAAGTTGTTGATTGTGGGAATAATAAGTGCAAATTTTTCACAATCTTGTGGTAGAAGTGGAATTGTAAAAAAAAGAAAATCCTTTAATCTATAATTTTCACATGCTCATTAAAAGGAATCATGCTAGTTTGGGGCAAACCTGGTTGGAGTGTCTCCATAGATTGAATAACTTCATTAACTTTTCTTAAATATGTCATTATTCTCCATTTTCCTAATTTTTTCATAATTACAAATATTGGAGAATTCCACAGACTAATAGATTCTTCTACATGCCCTTTGCAGCTGTTCATTCACTAATTCTTTTAAGGCTTGTAATTTTACTTTAGTTAGAGGTTGTGATGGCCTAAGTTCATCCATTTTGATGAGCCTCACTGACCCTGCCTTGGCCTAAGCAGGAAATTCCAGGAAGAAACATTCCAGGAAGTGCTGAGCACCAAGAAAAACAAGCCCATAAAACCTAGTATTTTAGTTAATGCTTTATGACTTTTGTAATTGTTTGCTTAATATTTATCTGGCTTCTGTCATTGCTCACTCGCACACCTGCAGGAACAAACATGTCATTCTTGAGTAATCTTGTATCCACTTTCTCATCCATCAAGATGTGGTTTTTGCTTTTATAAGCCTTGCTTTGCCCTAAATTGAAGTTGCACTCTCTAAATCTCAGCACAGAGCATGCAGTCACCAGCAAGCTTAATAAATTTGGCTTATTCGGACCGTCTAGCATCTGAGTGATTCCTCCCAGGGTTCTTGGCACTGTAACAAGGTCATTATTCCACCCAAATGGGAGTCTTAGTCATTCATTTTATAAACAGGGCATAATGTGAAATAGTAGCCTTTAAGATAAATTTTGATTATGTCCCATATTAAGAGACAATCTCTATTGAGATAGATCTCTTCCCCATAGATTAATAGCAATATCAACAATAAAAGGTTTTATATAAGTCATTTTTCCCCTCAGAGCCCTTACATTCCATGTTTTTACATATGTAGATTTCCACTCCATACATGAATGTAGCACTTTTTAATTCTTTAATTACCTTAAATGACAAGGAGAATGAGAATATTGCAACTATCCTTGGGGAAACTGTTGATTTTTAAGGCTTCTAAATCTCCCTCTTTTCTTGCATCTGGCACTGGTTGCATAAATTGAGTCATGGGGACCTTTACATATGGAGGAAAATTGTAATATTGTGGTGGAGAATATATATGGGCAGAAGGTTGTACTGCTTTTAAAGCAGGGAATGCAAAAGATTTGAACTAGTCCCCTGAATCTCTCACTTTCTCTGATAATTTTCCCAACTACAGTAAAACCTCCATTCTTTGATTGCACATGGAAAGATGCACTTATCTTTTTTTCTATGTTACTTTCTGTCACAGATGAGTTAGAATCTGTTCCTAACTATTCTTATTCTTTATTAAGTAAATAATTAATAATATCATGTTATTTAATTTTTTATTGAATTTTTAAAATGTCATACAAGACTACTATCCTCAGGCCTCTTGGGGTAAGTCTATAGCGCAGCTCTCCGAGCCGCCGGGACTCCCTAAGCCTCATTCACCCTTCCATCCCCCCCTGCCCGCCATTCTATACTCCTAGTTTGGGCCCTGCGCCATTCCTAGTCTTGGGGCCCCAGACACCTGGGGAACCAATACTGCTTCCTGATCCTTTTCACCCAGAACAACTTAGTGCCTTTCTTGGGCCCCAGGAGCACC
>NW_008358097.1:316719-342377 GCF_000622305.1 Nannospalax galili
CTGAGTACAATATTGTATAACTGTAATAATTCAACTGTAAACCTAAAAATTTACAGCCAAATTTGAAAGAGATGCATCCTACCTCAGGAAAACGTTATTGAATATGTCAATTGTGTTGTAATGATATGCTTCTTCTAAGTATGTTGTTATTAAATAAATCATTTTTAAAAATTAAAAAAAATGTCATACAATATTTCCCACTCATATCCAGACCCTCTCCCCTTTCTTGCCGCGTCCCCACCAAACCCTATGCACTCTGCCATACATGCTGTGTCTTACTCATTCAGGTGCTTTATACCCAAAGGTCCTTCAGTGTAAATGTGTCCACTGGAGTCTAGTCATACTCTCCCTTACCCTGCAGCAACCAGTCTCAAATAATACTCAATCTAGTGCTGATCTCTCACCTATTTCTCTCTTTCCCTTTGGGTCCTTGTTTAATTGAGCCTCTACCTCATACGGTCATGAACCAGCACTGGCTCTCACAATCTTCCAGCCTCCTCTTCTCCAACGGGCCCTGAGCTGTGGGTGGGTGAGGTTCCATACAGGCCCATTTTACACTCTACATTCTCTTATTTACAAAATCTTGACCATTTGAGGCCTTCTGTGTGTAATGCACTCTAATAGACATGGAAGCCTCACTGGTGAAAGTTGAGGGGTACATTAGCCCTCTCTCTACCCCTTATTCTGCTGTTTCCCATGAGCCTTGGTTGTAGGAATTTGACTGAAGATGTGTCACCTAGTACCAGGCATCTCCCAGGTGCATGTTCTCTATGCCTGACCAGATGTGCGAAAAAAGTTTCTTTGATGAGTGCTCTATGGTTTGTCACTCTAAGGGAAGCTCTTGTATCTTGCACTGCTTTCCCTTCCAAGCAGCTCCTAGGTATACATATGCATTAATGTTCAGACACTCTCTGTGTGTTTCTCATACGGTTTCTAGGCCATCACTTTTCCCCCTAGGTTTCCTAGCCTTCTGAGATTCAATCATTTCTACTCTTTTTCTCTCCAATCCAGCCTCCCTCCCCTCCTTCCTAATCACAGTGTCCCCATTGTTGCCACCTCCCCCAATACCTCCTGTCTCCTGCTGTCTTTCTATTCCTGATTTCCCTCCCTCCTCTACACCATGGTCCCTTGCATGTCTCTCCCTCCTCTCCTCTCACCCTGCTGATTACTCACAATTTTTCTACCTCCCTCAGCTAACATCTATTCCCTACTATTTCCCTTTAAGGTTGTTTCTTTCCCTTTACCTTCATGTATCCTTTACCTTTACCTGGCTCCTGGTGTTACTTCAGAATTTATATACTCACATATAAGGATTTGGTGCTATAATGCACAAATGAGGGAAAACATTCTTTGCTTTCTTTTCTGTGTTTCTGTTACTTCACTTAATATAATACTCTGTAGATCCATCCATTTATCTGAAAATTTCATATTTTCATCTTTTCTCACTGCTGAGTAGATATACTGCATTTTCATTAAGCATTCTTCAGTTGAGGGATATTTATGTTGTTTCCATTTGTTAGCTATTGTGAAGGGAGCAGAAACAAATATGTTTGTACAGGTGTCTCTACAGAATGATGAGTCCTTTGGGTATATGCCAATGAATGGTATCACTGGATCATGTGGTATGTTCTAATTGACTGTTTTTTGGTTTCTCCACACTGCTTTCCATAGTAGTTCCATGAGTTTGCATTCCCACCAGCAGTGAATGAGCTTCCCTCTTTCTCTACATAATCTACAGCATTTTGAGTCTTCCATTCTCTTGATCTTGGCCAATCTGACTGGGGTAAGGTGAAATCTTAAAGTAGTTTTGATTTACATTTCTTTAATTACTAAGAATGTTGAGCAATTTTAGAGTGCTTCTTAGCCATTTTTATTTCTTTGATTGAGAATTTTCTGTTTAGGTCTATCGCCCATATTTTTTATGGGGTCTTTTGTCTTCTTATTTCTTTTTTGAGTTCTTTTTATATTCTGGACATTAATCCACTGTCACATGTGTATCTGGTGAAATTTTCTCCCACTCAGTGGGTTTCCTCTTCCCTTCCTTAGTTGTTTCTTTTGCTGTACAGAAACTTGGTAGTTTAATGACATCTCAGTTATTTACTGTTGACCTTAGAGCCTGAGCAGCAGTGTTTGGTTTAGAAAGTCCTTTTCTATGCCTATATCTTGGAGGGGACTGCCTATGTTTTCTTTTAGCAGTTTCCAAATTTCAGGTTTTATATTGAGGTCTGATCCATTTGGAGTTGACTTTTGTTCAGGGTGAAAGATAAAGGTCAAGTTTCATTTTTGTGCAGGTGGAGATTCAGTTTTGCCAGCACCACATGTTGAAGATGTTATCTTTCCCACTGTGTGCTCTTAGGACCTTGGTCAAATATCAGGTGGCTGAAATTATATGAACTCATGTTTGGGTCTTCTATTGTATCTCATTGATCTATGTGTCTGTTTTTGTGCAAGTGCCATGCTATTTTTATGAGTATAATTTGAGATCCCCTAATGTTATCTTTTTACTCGAATGTTTTGGCTATCCAAGCTCTTTTGTGATTCTATATGAATTTTAGGATTATTTTGTCTAGCTCTGTGAAGAATGTCATGGGTATTTTGATTGGGATTTCATTGAATCTATAAAATTGTTTTGGTAAGATGTTCATTTTCATAATATTGATTCTACCAATACATGAACCTGGTAGGTTTTTCTATCTCCTAGTGTCTTCCTCTATCTCTTTCATTAGAGTTTTGAAATTTTCATTGTATAGATATTTAATGTCTTTGGTTAGGTTTATTCTTAAATATTTTTCTTTTGAGGCTACTGAAAATAGGTGAGTTTCCTTTAGTGCTTTTTCTGATTGCTTGTTATTGGTATATAGAAAGGCTACTGAGTTTTGTAAGTTAATTTTGTAGCCTGACACTTTACTGAAAATATTAATCAATTCTAGTGGAATTTTTGGAATTTCGTGTGTATAATATCATATCATCTGCAAATAGGGATAATTTGACCTGTTCTTTTCCCCTTGGTGCTGCTTTGGTTTCCGTCTCTTGTCTTATTGCTCTAGCAAGGGTTTCAAGCAGTATATTGAAAATGAATGGAGATAGTGGACAGCCCTGGCAGTTCCTGATTTTAATGGGAGTACCTCCAGTTTTTCCTCCATTTAAGATGATGTTGGCTATAGGTTTGTTGTACACAGTTTTAATTATGTTGAGGTATGTGCCCTCCAGACCAACTCCTTCTAGGACTTTTTAACGTGACTGTATCTTGGACTATGTTAGATGCCTTTTATGCATCTATAGAGATTACCATGTGGCTTTTGTCTTTGAGTCCATTTATATGTTTTATTAAATTTATTGACTTATGAATGTTGAATGATCCCTGCATTTCTGGAATAAAGCTTACTTGATCATGGTGGATGATATTTTTGATGTGTGTTTGTAGGCAGTTTGAAAGTATTTTGTTGAGTATCTCTGTATCTATGTTCATTAAAGATACAGGTCTATAGTTTTCTTTTTTGTTGTATCTTTATCTGGTTTTGGTATTAGCGTGATATTGGCTTCATAGAAGGTGTTTGGGAGTTCACCCTTTGTTCCTACCTCTTTGAATAATTTAGTCAGTATTGGTTGTAGATTTTCTTTGAATGTCTGGTAGAATTCTGCTGTAAAATCATCTGGGCTTGTGCTATTTTTTCAGCTGGGAGGTTTTGTATTCCTGTTTCAATTTTCCTTATTTGTTATGGATCTGTTTAGGCTATTGATTTCCTCTTGGTAAGTTTTGATGTGGCCATAGTTTTAAGGATTCATGCATTTTGTTTAGGTTTTAAAGAGGAGGGTCAACACAGAGAAATCATTTCCTCCATGCTTCCAAGCAAACCCAACCATGGTCGAGCAGGACCTTTGACTTATCTTCACATTGGTGGAACTGGTAAAAGAAAGGAGCCAGGGGCTCCTCCCAAGTCCATGTGACCTTAAGAGTAAAAATAAATCAGTTTGTCTGGACTAACTGTGTGGGCTTAAACACCCAAAAGGAAAGTATAACCAAAGATTAAAGGGGACAATATAATTTCATAAGAGACCATATGTATAGCTAAAGGCTACATAGCAAGCAAAAATGCCAGACAGGCCATACCTCCTTCTGAGTTGTTGGCCAGGGTGGCCAAAGGGATTCCCAGATAGTAACCCAGCATAGAACTGGGAAATTGAACAGCAGACCCCAATCTTATCCAAAGGAATATTGACAACTGACTTCTGCTAGATGAAGAACAGCTGACCCTCCTAAAACAGAGACCTCTAGATAGGCTGACTAGATTCACCAGAAGGACAAGTAGTGGGGAATGCTGGGGTGCCAACAAGAGAGCAGACAGTAGCAGGGATATCAAAGTATATGGGCTCTACTCTAGTGAGGGGAGGGAGGCTATAGGAGGGTGCTACCTGGAAGTGGGTCTATAAAAAAAAATTCTTCAAAACATAAAAATTTGCTCCTTAATAACTAGTAGATGTGAAAATCATTACTGTTGAAATCTACCTGATGACTTTATATCCATGCTCAAATGCTAAGGAGCTCAGAAATTAACTGACTGTGACTAGTAATAATCAGATATATAGAGATTAGAAATACATGTGCAAACATCTTAATGTCAATTGCATTAAAAATGTTTTCTGTATGAAACTCTGTATTTTAATAATGAAATGGAGTTCTTTTTTAAAGGCTAAAACCTCATTTAATTTTATGTCTTATAGGGTGAATATTGTGTAACTGTTACAATTCAACTGTAAACCTAAAAATTTACAGCCAATTTCAAAAAAGATGCATCTTAGCTCAGAAAATTGTTATTGAATATGTTAATGCTGTTGTAATGACATGCTTCTTCTAAGTGTGTGGTTATTAAATAAATAATAAAGTGAAAAAAATTTAATGGAGTATATATTTTTAAAGTATTCTCTTACACTGTTTTGGATTTTTGGTGTATGTTGTGATATTTCCCCTTTTATCACTGATTTTGTTAATTTGAATTTCCTCTTTCTTTTGGTTAACTTGGCTAAGGGTCTGTCTATCTTGTTTAAGCTTTCAAAGAACTAGCTCTTAGATTCATCAATTTTTTGTATTATTTTCTTTGTTTCTTTTTCATTAATTTTTGTTCTGAGTTTTCTTATTTCTTCCCATCTACTAAGTTTGAGATTGGT
Source organism: Nannospalax galili (assembly GCF_000622305.1). NCBI lineage: Eukaryota > Metazoa > Chordata > Mammalia > Rodentia > Spalacidae > Nannospalax > Nannospalax galili. Next base: position 321,886 of record NW_008358097.1, read on the forward strand.
TTGTTCTAGCCTTTCCAGAGTCTTGAGTTGTACTGTTAAGTCATTTCCATGTGTACTTTCTGATTTTTTAATGTAGGCACCAAGAGATATAAACTTACCACTTATGACTGCTTTTAGGGTGTCCCAGAGGTGTTGTGTCCTCCTTTTCATTTTGTTCCAAGAATACACTTATTTCTTTCTTAATTTCTTCTTTGACACATTCATGATTCAGGAGTGTGTTATTTAATCTACATGAGTTCATGTATTTACTGGAGCTTCTTTTACTATTGATTATAAGCTTTATTGCACTGTGATGTGAGAGAAGGCATGGAGTTATTTCAACATTTTTGTAATTGTTGCGATTTGTTTTGTGCCCCAGAATGTGGTCAATTTTTGACTAACTTGCATGAGCTGCTGAATAGAAAGTATATTCTTTGGTGGTTGGGTGGAATATTCTGTATATATGGGTTAGGTCTATTTCATATAGTATGACACGTAATTCAGATCTCTTGCTGTTTATTCTTTGTCCAGTTGACCTGTCTATTGAAGACAGTGGCGTATTAAAGTGGCCCACTCTCACTAAGTTGGTACCAATCTCTGTTTTATTGTCCTGGACTACTGATTTTATGAAATTTGGTGCTCCAGAGTTCGGTGCATAAATGATCATGATTGTGATATCTTCTTGGTCAAGTGTTCCTTTGATTAGAATGAAGTAACCCTCCTTATCTTTTTGGATGGGTTTTAATTTGAAGTGTATTTTATCAGATATTAAAATTGCAACACCTGCTTGCTTCTTAAGGCTATTTGCTTGGAATATTTTTTTTTGAATCCTTTCAATCTCAGATAGTGTCTATCCTTGATGGTGAGATGAGTTTCTTAAAAACAACAAAAAAACGGGTTTTCTTTCTTGGTCCATTGCACTACCCTGTGTCTTTTGACAGAGTTGAGGCCACTGATATTCAGTGTTAATGTTGAAAGCTGTGTACTATCATTTTAATTTCTTTGTGTTTGTGGTCCTATTTTGTGTTTCCATTAATATACCTTTATTTTCTTTCTGTAGCCTTTTGGGGATACTCATTCCTTTCTTTTGTCCTTTGTGTTGCCTCAAGTACTCTCTTTAGTGGTGGTTTGGAAAACATGAATTCTTTCACTCTATTTGTGTCATGGAAAATTTTATGTTTCTCTTTGACCTCGATAGATAGTTTTGCTGGATAAAGTATTCAGGGTTGGAATCCATGGTTGTTTAGAAGTGGGAATACTTTGTTCCAGGCTCTACTGGCTTTCATAATGTTCATTGAAAAATCAGCTCTTATTCTGATGGGTTTTCCTTTATATGTAATTTGTTGGTTGTCTCTAACAGCTTTCAGTACCCTCTCTTTGTTCTGTACATTTAATGGTTTTACTGATATTTTGTGGGAAATTTATGATCTGATCATGTCTTAATGGTGTTCTCTGAGCTTCTTGCATCTCTATAGGTATATTTTTCCTTAATTTAGGGAAGTTTTCTTCTACAATCCTATTAAAAATTTGTTTGATGCCATTCATTTGATTGTGTTCTCCTTCCTGTATACCTATAATATGTAGATTTAGTCTTTTCATGTTGTCCAACATTTACTGAGCATTCCATTCCAGTTTTTTATAAAATTTTGCATAGTCCTTGCTTAAGGAGTCCAGATCTTCAGCTCTATCCTCCAGTCTTGATATTCTGTTTTACATTTCATTCATTCTGCTTGTGAGACTTTCACCTGTTGGTTCTAATTGGTTTATTGAGTCTTTCAGCCTCTTCATTTCCATTTGGATTTTCTTCACTATTTTTTATCCCTTAGTGATTTTTTTTTGATATTTCATTAAGCCACATATTTTTATATTCTTGAGCTTCCATCAAAAGTTTATGCCCTTCTTTGAGTTCTATGAGTTGTTTGTCTGTGTTTTCTTGTAGTTCTTTGATCATGTTTATGATTTTTGTTTTAAATTCTGTGTCCTGGGGTTTTATAGGGTGGTTCTCAGTGTTCTGCCCTTCTGTAAGACTCGTGGGTTTTGTTGGGGACATATTTTTCTGGTTTTTCATATTATTTGTGTTTTTATATTGCTGTCTGAGCATATGAATGTCTTTTTTTAGTTACATGTTCAACAGGAACTTCTACTCTGCTTTTGTGTAATTTAATTTTGGTTCAGAGTCCTGGCTGAGCATGTCAGTCTGCCTGATCCTGAGGCTGGAAATTTGGTGGTTCTGGGACACCTGGGTGAGAATTTAGAAATCTATGATATGGTAAGTGGTTAATCTGGTTTGGAAAGGTAGTCCTAGAATTGGGGTTTAAGAAATAGGAAGCCAGCCTGCAGGGATGGTGATGTGAGGAATGCTGTAGCTAGTCCTTCTGTGGAGAATGAGTCAGCAGACAGGCTGGGCTCACTTGTGAGAGGCCAGCTGGGGACAGGGTGGGGGTGGATGAGAGAAATGAGGGGAGGGGAGCAATTCTTGATTCCACTTACCAGAATCCTAGCTGAGCAGGTCTTTCTGCCTGATCCTGAGGCTGGGAAAATGGTGGTTCAGGGCCACCTGAGTGAGAATTTAGGGATCTATGGTATGGTAAGTGGTTAATCTAGTTTGGGAAGGTAGTACTTGGGTTGGGCTTAAGGAACATGAGACAGCCTGTAAGAGAGGCCTGCAGGGAAAGTGATCACTCTCATAATTTTTAAGATTGGCTTTCAATAAATTCTTCATTTCCTAATCAGCCTCAGAATCATTTCTAATCTTTGTGTTTGATTTTTTGGATTCTGATTGTAAGGGTTCCAAGGCCAGAGCAATAAGATTTCACAAAGACCACACCCTCAGATGAATGCATTCCCCTCAATGATGAGCTCAGAGCAGAGCTTTCATTACTTGTTTTCAAATTTTCAGATTTAAGGCAGCGCTCCCTGAGGAATGAAACCAATAACATTCTTTATGAACCAACTCAAACTGATTTTTAAGAATTTGACTGTTTCACCCTCACTTTGGAGCTCTTTCTTTCTTTCTTTCTTTCTTTCTTTCTTTCTTTCTTTCTTTCTTTTTTGTCTTTTTGAGACAGGGTCTCCTTGTAGCCCCAGATGTCCTGGAACTCACTATGTAGACCAGGCTGGCCTTGAACTCACAGAGATCTGCTTGCTTCTGCCTCCAGAGTCCTGGGATTAAAGGCATGAGCTTTTTAACAGTTCTTACAAAATATCAGTGTATTCTGCTTGGAGTGAGTGGGAATGTCCCATGACTCCACAATTCTGAAAAGTTTTGCTTACCTCAGAGTGTATTTACTCTTTCAGTCTGTGTTCCTAGTATGTGCTGTACCCTTCAAGCCCCATGTCAGGTATCAGATGCAGTAGTTAAGTGAGTGGAGACTCAAAAGGACTGGAAGACATAGATGGAGCTTTAAGTGGAGGATCTAAGACCCATGGTGAGAGACACAGCTCCTTTTAAGTCCTGAGGTTTTATTTAGTATCGAAAAAATGGATGAGTTGACATTACAGGTAATATATTTGCCAAGAAAACATAAGACATGCAATAATAACAAGTTAATGAATACAGTGTATATAGATTTTATCAATGTAGTTTTGGCATATGGATTTTTTTTATAGCTTGTCATTTTGGTATGAAATTCAAGTCTTCTTTCATTGAGTTGAAGTTTGATTCTGCTTGTATTATTGATGTACTTTGGCTGCTTTCTGATTGGGTATGAAAAGCTGATTTTTTTAGGTTTCAGGTTCTTTCTTTTGATTTTATATTGGAGGTATCAGATGGCTCCAAGAAAGATACTTATGAGCGCTCTAGAAGGGTGAAGTGGCCCTAACTAGTTATTAGCACTTTAGTAGCCTCAGATAGATAGTGCCATGGTCCAAGGGACAAAGATGGGGGATGGATGTGCTGGTCCCTACTAGCCAGTTGGGAAGCCTAAGCTTTGGAGCAGTGGGAGGGATTGCAAATGGTCCCAAAGCAGGGCGATGGTCAAATCACAATTTGACCAGCTCACTCTGGAGGCTGAGTCAGGTACTCAGGCAGTCTCAAAATATCTGTGGGAAAGGAGAGGTTATAGGAAGAGGACTTAAATTCCCCTACTAGCCAGTGAGAAAGCTGTCCCTGGAGCAGGGGGGAGGGAATGCAGTTGTTCCCAAAGCAGGAAGATGGGCAGGGAGTGAATTGGAAAGCTCACCCTGGAGGCCAAGTCAGGCACACTCCAGTTTAGTGTTTTGAGTTCTTTGTCTATTCTATACACCAATCCTCTGTGAGGTATATAGCTGGGAATGATTTTTTTTTCTCAATTCATATGTGGGCTTTTCAGTTGACTAACAGTTTCCATTGAAATACAGAAGGTTTTTAATTTGTTGATTGTTGATAATATTCTCTGGGTGACCAGATTTCTATTCAGAAAGTCCTTACCAGAGCATAGATTCTGAGTGTATTGTGTACTCATTTTTTCTTAAAAATCTCAGATTTTCAGATCTAACACCAAGGTCTTTGATTTTTTGGAATTGATTTGTTTGCAGGGTACAAGAGAATGATCAATTATCATTCTTTTACATGTAAATTTCCAGTTTTGTTGATACCATTTGTTAGAGATGGTATCTTTTCTCCAATGTATGTTTTTTGCATCATTATCATATTTGTTGGGGATAGTTGCATGGACTTGTATCTTTGTCTGCAGTGCTTTTCCATTGATTGATATGTCTTTTTTCATGCCAGTACCATAATGTTTTTCTGCTATGGCTCTGTAGTATAGCTTGAAATCAAGTATGGTGATACTTCCAGCAGTGTTTTCAATGCTCAAAATTATTTGGGCTACCTGAGGTCTTTTGTGCATCTATATCACAATTTTTAAAAAGCAAAGAATTAGATTTTGATTAAGATTGCATTGACTATGTAGATTGTTTTTGGTAGGACAACCATTTTCAAAATATTAATACTACCAACTCATGTGTATGGGAAATCTCTCCATTTTCTTGTATCTTCCCTAATTTTTTTTCTCCAATGCTTTGTTTATACAAGTTTTCATTGTATAGGTCTTTCACTTCCCTGGTTAAATTTATTACTAGGTATCATGTTTTTCTACTCTACTATGAATGGAATTATTTCCTTGATTTCTTTCTCAGTCTGTTTGTCCTTGGTATATAGTAAGTCTACTGAATTTGATATGTTAATTTTGTAACCCGTCACATTGCTGAGTGCTTATCAGCACCAGGAGTTTCATGGTGGGATTTTTGGGGTCTTTCTTGTATAGAATTATGCCTTGTGCAAATAGGAAAACTTTGACTTCTTTCTTTTCTATTTGTATCCCATTTATTTTAGTCTCATCTTATTTTTCTAGCTAGAATTTCAAAGAAGCACTATATTAAATAGGAATAAAAATTTGCATAAAGCTCTTTAGGTCTTTTCATCACAGGGCTTAACTGGAGTCTTACACTGAGGGCACCCTTCATAGGATCCAGTTCAAAGCAGAAGCCCTCTGCTAATGCTAATCTCTTTAAAATTCACAGAGTCTCATCTAGTTCACACCTTAGTTACAACATTAAATTTCTTAGTCCTATATTTCTTCAAACTGCATATTTTGTATTTATTTCTGCCCTACTTTTTCTGAAAAATGTAGACTTGCATAAGTATTGCTATTAATATGTAAATAACACATTCAATGTTATCCTGTCTTAAAAATTCCTCCACCAAAGACATTAGTTTATTACATTTTAGTTTCATCTTAGGAAAATTATTAGGATATTGGCAGATGTCAGAAAGATTCTGTAACAAAATATCACTGAAATGGCCTTCTGTCCAGTTGCTGTTTAGGTTCTCATGTCACTTTCCCCATGAAACATCTTGAGTCAAGACTTCAATAGAATGGATCATTAAGCTTTGCTTATTTCATTCAACTGTTTCTCGAGTTCTTAGATCCAAAGTTCTCCATATTCCTCCACAAAACAATGTGGTTGGGTTCTTCACAGCAACACCCCACTCCTGGTACCAAGTTCTGTAGTAGTTAATTTTCTGTTGCTGTAATTAAACATTATGAACAAAACAACTTACAAAAGGAGGAGTTTATTTCTACCTACAGTTCAAAGGGGAGGGTCCATAATGGTAATAGAGGCATGGCAGGAGGTGGCCAGAGGACAAAAACCAATAGCTCACATTCAAATTCATGCAGGAAACAGAGACAGAGAAACTGGAAGTGGGGCAAGATATACTATATACTAAATGGGGAACAAGTATTCAAATACTTGAATCTATGAGAATCTACATTCTCATTCAATTTACTGAATTTATAAAATTAGGTGAAGATATATCTAGTGTATACATTTAGAATTGTATTTTTCTCTTAATGCATTGATCTTTTGATCAGGATGAAGCAATTCTCTATCCTGACAGGAATTGGTTCAAAGTCTATTTTAGCAGAAATATACGGGCAATCAAAGATGCTGGTTTATGGTGGTGAGGATGATAATAAGGAAATTTCTCATTAGTGCTGCCATGTAAATCAGGAAGAACAGCATGGCACAGTGTCTGCTGCACCTGGCCAACTAGGACTCCCTTGAGCAAGAATTCCATGTAGTTTATCATGTTCATTAGTGTCTCAGTCATTGTGACTCATGTGTGTAAACATTCAAGGAAAATTAATACTGCTTTGCTTACTTAGGTCTCCTGCCCCATGTTTTGTAATTGTTGATTTATTTTACTCCATTATTATTGATGATTTTTGATATGATACTGAAGGGTAAATGGTATCTTAAAATGTAAAAAAATTCCAATCTTGTGCAGTAAGTTTTATAAAAGGTCATTTAGAATATTCTAGCCTCTGTTATCAAATATTATCATTAGTTTTATGTAGTATATAGAAATAAATGATCTAATCTGTCCATTGAGGAAGATTTGCACCAACTTTGATAGAATGCTTAAAGTAGGAGAATTTTTTAACACAACATAATTCAATAATAACCATGCTTGAAAATCTGGTTTATAGCCCCATAAAATGCTTTCATGGATGAAAGGATGAATAGTTTCAAATATTTTTTCCTTATTTTCTCCAACATGTTATAATACAGGTAGCCTGGGAAAGATAAGAGGGCATAGGAAAAGATCCTTTCTGCAAGATAAATGTGGAATTATGATAGAGAATTTAAAACACAGCTTTCACAAATATTCAGGATCACAAATGACTCACTGATATTTCTACTGATATTTGAAGTTAAGTAGATAAAATATTATCTTTTATGAAAAAAATGAATTAAATACGTAGCTTTATTTCTCAAAAGTAGAATATATTTAGGCCTCAAAACAAGCCTTAATGGATACTGATAATCATAATAATTTACTGTATTTTATCAGATCCAAAAGAGACAAAATTAGCCAACTACAGAATAACTAACTACAGAAACAACATTAATTGGAACTTGAATCAAACATTCCTGAATGATCAGTGGGACATTTAAAAACTAAAGAAGACAAATTTTAAATCTCCAAATCAAATGAAAACTAAAATATAATATATCAGAAACTTTAGTAAGCAACAAAGGCATTTTTAAGAGAGAGGCTTGCAGTTATTTTTACTTACACTAAAATTTCAGAGAAAGCACCTAAATTACTTAAGGACATCACTTAAGGCCTTGTAAAAGCAAAAGGCAAGCCAAATCAGGAGACAGAAATAATTACAAACAGGGCAGAAAGAAGTGAAATGGAGAGAAAATGAACATTACAAAGGCACAATGAAACATTTGGTTGTCTGAAAAATAAACAAGTTGGACAAACGAATAGCTACTGTAATCGAAAGAAGGGATTAAAAAACCAAAATCAATAATGTTGCAGGTGAAAGAGTAAATTCCATAGAGAACAATGAAGTACAGATGCTCATTAGATAATTCTTTGGATACCTATATTAGATAGCTTTAGTTGTCAGCTTCACACACCTGGGTAGAGAGAGCCTTAATTAGTGAATTGCCTCAAAAATTCTGGCCTGTGGACCATCTTCTTGATTATTGAGTGGTGTGGGAGGGCCCAATCCACTATGGGTGGTGCCACCCATTGGCAGATGGGCCTATGTTGTATAAGAAAGCTGGTTGAGCAGGGGCCTGGGAGGCAAGCCAGTAAGCAGTGCTCTTCCATGGCCTGTGCTTCAGGTCCTGCCTTCTGGTTCCTGCTTTTGTTCCTACCTTGGGCTCCCTCAGTGATGAACTATGACCTGGGAGATGTAAGCCAATAAACCCTTTGCACTTCAAGTTGGTATTTTTCAGAGAATTGTTTTCACAGCAATGGAGAAACAAGCTGGAACAATTACTTAACTTACATTAAATATGTACTGAAAACCTTTCTTTCAATGTTTATGTGACTCATTAATGTCTATAGACAAATTAATAAACTACAGAGAAAAAAATGAGTTAAAAATAACTTACAAAATGCTTTTCAGATTATAGTTAAATTGAGTAAGTGTATCTACTTCAAAAATCTTTAGTTATTTGAAGTTGTTCCTTGAATCCAAATGATTCAGTTTATTGAAACTTTCAATGACAAGCAAAGATAATTTGAACCAAATTATAGTGGAAACGAACTTAAGAATTTTTCTGAATTCATCTAACCAATAGCATTATAATGTTATTTTTCTAGGTTTTCTTATCACAAAAGAAGTGGTATTAAACTCAATGATGCACACACAATTCTAAATATATACTTAAAAAAATAATAAACTCACCTGGCATGGTGACACAGGGCTTTAACCCCCGCATGTGGGAGACAGAAACAGGCAAATATCTATGAGAATGAGTCCAGCCTGTTCTATATAGCAAGTACCAGGCAGGCTTGGGCTATAGGAAGAACCTGTCTCAAAAATTAAAAAAAAATAGAATAAATTAAATCATAAACGACTGTATGGAAATTGTGAAGAACCAGGGCTGGTTTTTGGAAGTGAGAACAGCAGCAGAAACAATGACTATATTCACCCTAGAGTGCTGAATGAAAACAAAAAAAGAAAATAGCAATGTCAATTTTTATGTAGCCTCATTTAGGAAACTGTATTCAAATAAAAATAATTACATTAGTTCAAAATGAATAATTCAGATAAAATGGACAAATTTCAATCATATATGAATAATAAAAATGAATTAAAATTCTGAATATTTTTAAATAAAGAATTTTTTTAAATGTGCACAGAAGCAACTACTAAAGTATGGGTCTTTTCTTCATCGCTATTATGAGATATAAAATATATTTATCAAATCTGTAATCATTATGCCAAAAAATCTGAATTACTGTAACATTTTGTATATTGTTAAAACTGTAACTTTAATTGTAAATAAAAAAAGATTGTAGACCTTTAAATGTCTGGTAGAATTCCACTGCAAATTCTTCTGGGCCTGGGCTTTTTCTAGTCGGAATGTTTGTATTACTGTTTCAATTTCTTGTATGTTATGGGTCTGTTTAAGCTGTTGATTGCTTCTTGATTAGGCTTTCGTGACTCGCATGATTTTAGGTTGTCAAATTTAATAGAGTTTAGGTTTTTAAGTATTCCCTTATGATGTTCTGAATCTTTTTGTTGTTTATTGTGATGTTTCCCCTTTCATCTCTGATTTTGTTGATTTAGATTTGCTCTTTCTTTCTTTTGGTTACCTGGTAAAAAGTCTGTCTGTATTATCTATCTTTTCAAAGAAACAGCTGCTAGATTTATTGATTCTTTGTATTATTTTTTTGTTTCTATTTTACTAATATCTGCTCTGATTTTTGTTTTTTCTTCTTGGCTTCTGAGTTAGTGTTTCATTTGTTCTTGCCTTTCTAGAGTCATGAGTTACAATGTTAATCATTTATTTGTGCTCTTTTTAAGTTTTTAATGTAGGTGTTCAGAGCTATAAACTTCTGTGAATAAAAGTCCCCAGGAAGCTGGGGATAGGGGGGCTGGACAAAAAACCCTTGCATCTTCAAACTGGACTTCTTCCTGCTGATCAACTGATTTTCAGGACTTCAAGGCTGATAAACTGATTTTAACTTCAATGAATGTGGAGTTTGGAATGTTACAGGTCAGAGTCTAATTACCATTTATCTCAGCCCATCTTTTGCCCCCTAAACAGCCACTCCTTGCTACCTCTGTTTCTGATCTAATATCCTGTGTAAAACTAACAAACAAAAAAACCTCTTAGAATGTATTATCCTAGCAGACTACATGGTCTCACCAATCATAAGGCTAAGAATGCTATCAGATAGCATCTGAAACCCGTAGTAAAAAACCGCTTTCTTTGCTGTGACCCACCTACCGAATGTATCCTCCAACGTATTTGAAAAGTGTCTTGATATATGACTGTTCTTTGTTCTGTTACTATAAAAATGTAGGGCAACTGTTACCACGCTGGAACATGGTATTTGGGGAAACGTAAATCTGTGTTCCCAGGCCATGGTCACTCATATTTGGCTCCAGAATAAGCCATCACTTTATTCTTTGATGTGAGAGCTGTTTATTTCATCAACACTTCCCTACTAGGACTGCTTTTAATGCGTCCCAGAGGCTTTGTTGTGTTATCCTTTTCATTAGTGTCAGGAATACTTTTATTCATAATTTCTTCTTTTACCCATTCATCATTCAAAGTGTGTTGTTTAATCTTCATGAGCTCATGTAGGTATTAGGGGTTCTTTCACTGTTGAATTTAAGCTTTATTGTGTAGTGATCTGATAGAATCCATGGAATTATTTCAATTTCTTTGTATTTGTTGAGGTTTATTGTGCCCCAGTACATGGTCAATTTTAAAGAAAGTTCTATGGAGTGCTGAATATAAAGTATGTTCTTTAGTGCTTGGGTGGAATATTCAGTAGATGTCTGTTAGGCCCATTTGATGCATGGTATAATTTAGTTCAGATGTTTCTGTTTAGTCTTTGTTTGTTTTACCTGTCTGATAGACATAGTGGGCTATTGAAGCCTCCTACTGCTATTTAGTAGGTGATAATCTGTAACTTAAAGCCATGTAGTACTGTTTTTATGAAATTGAGTGCACCAGAATTTGGTGTATATATGTTCAAGATTGTAATATCTTCTTGGTCATTTGCTACTTTGATAAGAATGAAATGACTCTTTTTATCTCTTCTGTTTAATTTTAGCTTGAAGTCTATTTTGAAACATATTAGAATAGCAATCCCTGCTTGTTTCTTAGTGCCATTTTCTTGGAATATTTTTTCCAGCCTTTCATTTTAAGATGGTACCTGTTCCTTGAAGGTAAGATGGGTTTCTTGCAGACACGAAAAGGATGGATTCAGTTTCTTAATCCATTCAACTAGTCTGTGCCTTTTGACTGGAGAGTTCAATTCATTGATAGTTACAGTTATTATTGAAAGATGTGTATTGGTTGCCTTCATTTTTATTTATCTTTGTATTCTTAGCCTAAATTTGTCTATTCACAAATAGGCCTTCATTTATTCTGTTGCCCTTTGGATATAGTCGGTCATTTCTTCAGTTCTTTCTATTGCTTCAAGTATTTTCTGAAAGACAGGTTTTTGGGAACATGAATTCTTTCAATCTTTTCATGTCATGGAAGATTTTCTTTCCCCTTAAACTATAACAAATCCTTTTGCTGGGTACAGTATTCTGGGTTGGCATCTATGGTCACTGAGAACTGGAAATACTTTGGTCCATGCTCTTCTGGCTTTCATAATTTACATTGAAAAGTCAGCCATAATTTTGAGTGGTTTTCCTTTTTATGCAACTTCTTGTTTTCCTCTGTAGCCTTCAATATTCTGTATATTCTGCATATTTAGTGTTTTAACAATGCTATGCTGTGGATAGTTTATTTTCTGGTCCTATCTATTTAGTTTTCTATGTGCTTCTTGTGTTTGTATGGGCATGTCTTCCCTTAATTTGGAGAAATTTTCTTCTACAATTTATTAAGATCTGATCAGTAGCATTACCATGAGATTTTTTTCCTTCTTCTATGCATATACTTGGTCTTTTGATGGTGTCCCACATTTCCTGCATGCTCCCTTCCTTTGTTTTAAAATTTTTTAATAAACTTTCTTGAAAGATCCAGTTCTGCAACTTTATCATCCTGTCTTGATATTTTGCTTTGCATTTCATTCATTCAAGTGGAGGTACTTTCTCCTGTCATCTCAAATTAGCTTTTTGAGATTTACTTCTTTCTTCATTTCAGCCTGAGTTTTTGCATCATTTCTATCCCTTTTGTAAATTCATTCAAAAGTTTATCCCATCTTTTTTGGTTCTTTGACTTTTTTGTTTGTGTATTCTTTAAATTCATTGAATTCTTTGATCATGTTTATGATAGTTCTTTGGAGTTCTGAGACTAGTATTATCTCTAGGGGTTTCTAATTGTGTAATTCTTCTATAGGATTGGTAGTGTGTGATGGGAACATATTATTTTAAATATTTAAGAAAGAGATTGAGGAAGACAGCAGGAGATGGAAGTACCTCCCATGCTCAAGTAAATAATATTGTGAAAATGACAATCCTACCAAAAGCAATATATAGATTCAATGCAATCCCATTCACAATCCTCATGATATTCTTCACAGAATTAGAATAAATCACCCCAAAATTCATATAGAAGTACAAAAGACTCTGGATAGCCAAAACAATCATGAGCACAAAGAGCAATGCAGGGGAAATTAGTATACCAGATCTCAAACTGTATTACTGAGCTATAATCATAAGAACAGCGTGACATTGGCACAAAAATAGACATGCAGATCAGTGTATCATAATGGAAGACCCAAACATGAGTACACACAATTTCAGCCACCTGATATTTAACAAAGATTCCAAAAACACACACTGGAGGAAAGAAAGCATCTTCAACAAATGGTGCTGGCAAGTGGATCTCAATTTATCAAAGAATGCAGCTAAACCCTTATCTTTCACCTTGCACAAATTCAACTCCAGTTGAATCAAAGAGCTCAATGTGAAGTCTGAATATCTGAAACTGTTAGAAGAAAACATTGGGAGTAACTACAAGATATAAGTGTATAAAAGGACTTTCTAAATTGGACATCTGTTGTCAAAAATCAAAAAATAGAACTTCATTAAATTAAAAAGCTTTTCTACAGCAGAAGAAACAACCAAGAAAGTGAAGAGAAATCCCATTGAGTGGGAGAACATCTTCACCAGGGATAATCTGTCAGTGGTTTTATATCCAGAATTTATAAAGAACTAAAAAAAAAAAAAAGAACCAGGAAAACAAATGACACAATTTAAAGGTGGGCTAAGGCTCTGAACAGAGCGTTATCAAAAAAAACAAAAAAAAACATGGACAAGAAACACCTCAAAAGATCTTCAACATCCTTTGTAATTAGGGAAATGCAAATTAAAACCACTTGAAAATTTAATCTTATCCCAGTCAGACTGACTAAAATCAAGAGAATAGATGATGGATAATGCTGGAAAGGATGTTGGGAAAGGAGAATGCTCATTTATTGCCGGTGGGAATACAAAATCGTGCAACCACCATGGAAAGCAGTGTGGAGAAATCTTAAAAAACTAAAAATGCTATATCCATATTTTTTGCTGCTCTTCTCACAATAGCTAAGAGATGAAAGAAACCTAAGTGTCTCTTAGCTGATGAGTGGAAAAGGAAAATATGATACATTTACATAATGGAGCTACACTCAGTGGTGAAGAAAGACGAAATCATGAAATTTGTAGGTAAATGGATGGAACTAGAAACTTTCATATAATGTGAAGCAACAAAGAACCACAAAACAACGTTTGCCCTTCCTCATTTGTAGATTCTAGCACCAAATCCTTACATGTAAGTATATATCCTGTTGTAATTGCAGGAACCTGGAGAATGGAAAGAAACGAGGGAGATAAAGTAAAAGAAGGAACCTGAGAGAGAACAGTAGGAGACTGCATTACTAAAGGAGAAATGGGTGAAATGGCAATATTTAAATGGGAGCAGGGTAGCTAGGGGTATACAAGAAACTATGAGTATAAAGAGAAATGAGGAACTCAAGAGAGTGAGATCAAAGGAGAACGTTATTATCAAGGGAGAAATTGGAAAAACGAAGATACTTTAAATGGAAAGGGTTAGACAAGGAGAGAGAAAAGAGTTAAATAATGCCTAGGTAGTGTACAAATTCAGAGGGAATTGTTTTAGTCCAAAACCCTACTGAAAAATTACACAATATTTCTACATGAGCCCATGAGAAATCTGAAGGGTACATAACAAGAAGCAGCACAAGAGAAATCTTCCTTTGAATTTTTGACCAGGATAGTCAAAGAGACTTTGAAAATTACACAGGGTATTGCCCTCCAGAGCTTGAAGGTAAGACTCTGTTGCTAAAGATGGACATACTTTGGACACAAGGTTTGGAGAAATGGACCTGGAGTTGATCTGGATGCAACTTCCACTGAAGGCCGGCTTTCATAGATTTGTAGAGCACTAGGAAAACTGTTAGTGGAGAATATCGATTGATGGTTCAACCCCAGCTTCAAACTGTAATAACTACATCAATACAGACACAAGAAATGACATTGCTATAGTAGTGATACTCACCTTGGGGGGTAATCGACAGCTAAGTAATTTGACTTAAAGCCCACTCAATGGCAGGAAACTCATTTTTGGTACTGTAAACCTGGCCAAATACACAAAGCTGTAGGGGTCATAGATCTCAGAGAAAACCCTGAATCTATCATATCCCTAGACAAATGTAATTTCTTAATATGTCCAAAATATGGATCCTTAAATTTACAGACAAGTATCCCATTCACCACCCATCAAAGAAGCTTCTTTTTCAACAGACAGAGATTATTACAGAGTTCCACAACTGGTCACAAATGGAGATTCTCTGTGAATTGTTATGCCTAAGTGGCGCATCTATAATGTAACTTCTACAACTAAGGCTCATGGCATGTAGAATAAGGGGTACAGAAGACACACAGCCAAAGCCTAGAGAGTCAGAGTCTGCAGAATTTGGTTCATTGGACAAGATTCCTGTAGTAAACTACACCCACCCAGGCTCAAGGACAGAAGGTATATAATTCTTTTAAAAAATAATAATATTTCTTTATTTTCTGTTCTGAGGTTCTCATATGAGAAAATATAGAAGTTTTCCAAGTTACTGTTTTTTCAATTAACCATTGACTTAGCCACTGTATGCATAGAATTATGCAACACCCAGTGGTAATTACGCCTCCTAACACTATAATAAATGAACTCCATTTTTGTATTTCAATGACTATTTCATGAGATTAGCAAAAGAGTCAATTATTCTGAAATTATTGAGTAACACATTGGACAAGGTAGTTAGTCCCTAAAGAACCTTTGTGATTGTTCCATTAAGAAATGTATTATTGGGGAGCTGGAGACATAGTTCAGCAGTTAAAAACTGCCTGTTCTTCCAGAAGACCCGGGTTTGATTCCCAGGACCCACATGACAACAAACAACTGCCCAAAACTCCAGTACCAGGGGATCTGACACCCTCTTCTGGTCACTTTGAGCATTGCATGCACATGGGTGCACTTGCATATATGCAGGCAAAACACTCTTACACATAAAATAAAAATAACAAATTAAATGTATTAATGTGAATAAAAATGGAACCTCTTCCATTAAGCACAAGATCTTTATCTTCCTTTTCTGCTAGCATTAAGTGTTATCCTGTTCTCCCAAGTCATTCAGCTGGTGGCATCCATTTGGCTACATACTCCTTAAAAGCATCTTTGCTGATTAATTTGAATATTTATTCATTGTTTATCTCAAGAATAATCTATTTGACTTAGAGCTGTTTAGTGTTTGTTCTTAAATTCTTTGACTCTTCCCTGGGGACTCCTAGAGAGACATTTTGGACATTAAGGGATCCAGGTAATGACATCTTAGCCCTGGACGTAGCTTTGCTAGGGACTTGAAGGCCAGGGAAAAGGGTACAACCAAGTGCATTATCACTCTAATTAACATCCTGATGCCATTCCAGTTAGATGTTAGGCTTGAATCAAGGGCCCCCTTTCATCTGGACCATCAGCTGTGAGCTCAGGAGAGATCAAGTGCAGAGTAATTGCTATTTGTCCCTTGAGATATTCAGAACAGTTGTTTAGGCTTCACAATGCCCATAAGTTGAGAGCATCCATCCCTTTGTCATGTGAGACATGAGGAGTGATTTACTCTTCTTGCTGATAAGAAGAAAGTTCTGATGGACTGGATTTTATCACTGGGCACTGGAGCAACAGAGTCTGGCAAGTATTATCTCCTCATGTTTATTTATTCTATAACAGGGCCTGCATGTAATTTACTATGGTGGGACCAATGTCCCATCTAAAGCAGTAAGGGTCCTGCCATTAAAGTATAAGAAATATTCTTATTAAGCTCACATGCTGTAATTTAATTCATTTTACCCAAGCATTAAATTTTCCAAATCCCATTTCTATTTTTAAGGTCTGCATCAAATTCTTGATCTTAAATATACATATATACTCCTTATTTTTAAAAATCCCATAATGGAAATTATTTAAAATAGGATGATGAGGTTTCATTACGTTAATTACTAAGCATTAAGAAGAAAATATGAAATAACTTTCTGGACATTTTTATCATATTTAAGAACTGTCTATTCTATTTAATATTTAATGATAATTTACCTTCCATACACTAGATTTTAGAGATGGAGAAATCAAGGGATCCCCATCAGGAAATGGGAGACTTAAGTCAGGATAGTTTTTTGTTGTTTTTTTAAAAAAATATTTTATTTATTATTTTTATGTGTATGTGTGTATTGCCTGCATGTAGGTAAGTGCACCTGTGTTGTGAAATACCTGTGGAGGACTGAAGAGGCTCTTGGATCCCCTGGAACTGGAGTTATGGGACAGTTGTTACCTGCCATGGGGGGGTGCTGGGATTCCAACCCAGGTCTTCTGCAAGAACAGCCAGTGTTCTTAACCGCTGAGCCATCTCTCCAGCCCCCAGATCGGGTTAGTTTTAATACCTCTTTTTTTTATAATTTTTTTGACTAGAAATATTCTTTTAGATCAAGGTGTTATTTCACAATAAAACAAGAAATTATAAGTAGTAAGCATTTAACAAAAGTGAAAACAAAGACAGCATATCTTTTAGGTAATACAATATCAGGTCATTTTAGAATTAATTTCCCTTTAGATGTCCCATGAGAAAAAAAACTCAGGACATAAATATTAGTCCATCCAAAACAACCCTCTTTAGTTCTAATCTTCCACAAATGAAAACTAGACATACAACAAACTGAACAGTAAGAGGAGAGCCTGTTTTATTTACATTTATTACTAAGGTATCCATTTTCTCCCCCCATAATAAATTAAAAATACTCATTTTTTAGTCTTAATTTCAAAAGAATGTCCTAGTGGCAAGATAGTCCATTTTTCCTCAGCTAATTTTGGGGCCCCCTGCCCATTTCCCCAGTTCTAGCAGGAATATTTTTGTGTGGTTTGAGTTGAATGGGTCTTGTGCAGACTGTAACCATTGCTGTAAGCTCATACAAGCAAGTTCTCAGAAACCTGGAAAACGCTATTTCCTCGTGGTCATTCACCACCCCTTCTCTTAAAATCTTCCATCCCTCTTTTCCACAATAGTCCCTGAATGATGCAAGGGTGAGCATTGCTGGATGATGGAGAGTTGGTCTTCTTTAAGACAGTGAGACTAGACAGGTTGACCAGGATCCAGTGAATGAAGTCACACCAAGGAACATCTGGAGATCCAAATTTGAGTGGACAGGCCTTAACATCTATGAAAAAAATGCATGAAATTTGGTGGGGGAGTTCACATTTGGAAATAAGGGAAGGGATTTATAACTAAGATGCATTGCATGAAATGCACAAAAATTCAATTAAATTTATACATTGAAAGAAAAAGAATGCCCATTTTTCTTGAGTGCTGATGGCAGTAACATTCTTGATTTGGGTTTAACACATCCCACTTCTTTCAGCGTTGGTTTTGGTGGCTAAATGCACAAGAAAAGGCCCCTCCAAGTAATGTCCAATTTGTTTTCTGTTAAATATTTTATCACCATTCAGTTCCTCAGCTGCAAAGGATGGATTGGAAAGTCACGTGGAATTGTCTAACTGGTAAAAAGTAGGGAAGTGTCCCACCAAATATGTTTTGAGGAAAGGTTTCTTGGTTTTAATGGTGGGAAGGTCTGTGAACCCAAGAAATCAGGCCCCACCAGATTTTACAGCTACTTTAAGAAAAGTTATAGGTAAACACTTATTCCTGAATTATATTGTTTTAAGTACAAACTTATCTGTACATATAAAGATTTTGTTTTCTTCTTTTTACTTTCCCATCCTAGATGTTGGTACATGAGATAAGATAGTCACAATTAATGTAATGTATTTGCCACGAACCAAGACTCCGACCAGCAGAGCCGAGGAAAGGACAACACGGACGCCAAGGTGAGGTTCAAGTAATTCTCTCCCCCTTTATTCTTCGTCATCCCACAATATATACCCTCATCAGATCCATCCCACAATCAGACCATCACACGGAGCCAATCAGGACATAAGCATGGGGCTAACATGCAGGCAGAGCAGCAAATCATTGGGCCACGCAATAGAATCATGCTCGGTGACGTATCATGTCAGGCAGGCTGCGCGTGATCAAGCTTACAGCGCTTGCGCGAGTTGGAGCAAACAAGTGAGGGTCACGAGGCTTGGCCCGCTTCCCACAGTATTCTGTTATAATCCAAAATGATGGCATGACTTACATCAAGTTAATCTGAATCACATTACCAGCAATAGCACATGAGAAGCTGCAGAAGTGATTTATCATCAGTAGTGACTATTTTAGTTTTTCCACTTGAGGTAAGTTTATGAAGTCCACCTAGATATTTTGATAGTCTTTGTTTAGGAGGCTTCTGAAACAGGATTAGTTTTGTCATTATCCTTTTTACCCTTTTGCAAATTTATATATCTCTTACATACTGGTTTATGTTATCACATCTAGCCTGAGGTCTCTATAATGACACTACTAGTAGGATGTACTTCTTGTAGGAGGAATAGTGTTATAGTCTGAGAGCTCTGAAAACCCCATGGCCTCTCTGATCAAGAGGACAGGTGAATTATCAGAGGGACCTCACTGTCCTCTGGATGCCAGATGACCTTTGAAGGAAGGGGTAAAAATACTGTGTTTTCTCTTTGACTTACTTATCTTCCTTGGTGTGGCCTCCTAAGCTTAGTGGAACACCAAGAAGGAGAGGTTTACCAGTCTTATAAAAAATTTCAAAGTTTCTAAATAACTGCCATACCAGTTTCCATAGTGGCTCAACCAAATTGCACTCTCACCAATAGTGTATTAGGGTTCTCTGTTCCTCACAGCTCACAAACATTTGCTTTTTTTATTTTAAAAATTCTGATTTGGATAAAAGAAACCTCAATGTAGCTTTAATTTGCATTTTACTGATGGCTAAGGATGGTGAATCGTTTTTTCAATACTTCATAGTCATTTGAATTTTTTTTCTGAGAATGCTTTGTTAACTAGGTTGTTTCTTGGTGTTTAGTGTTTTTTTTCATATATTATTTCTGCATTTCCTAAAAATCATCTTAAATATCTTTATACCCCCTCCCTTATCTGCATCCTCCCATAGCCTCCATCACTGGATTTCATTTATTCTCTTATTATTTATGTTAAGGCCTAACAAGTCATATTTTTGTACCTAAACTTCCTTCAGAGCATGTTCATCCACTGTGGTCTAGTCAGCTTATCCAGTCACTCCCCTAAAAATATTAATTCTCCCTCACCCAGCAGAGATCAGTTGTAAGTAGTTCTTCTGCTAATATTGTGGCCTGCTGCCCACTTTCACAGTTGTGGATTTCTGGGTTAATCTCATCTGTCTGTTGTATGTGTATTTTTAAAGACTTTTGACTTACTTTCTGGTTTTAATCATCCAATATTTTTTATCTGTCCTTTCCCTCTGTATCCTCCTTCCATAGTTAAGGTATTTAATTTTCCCTTGGGAGCACGGGTTTCCTACTATTCCCATCTCTTGAGCTCCTTCTTTCTCTTTAAGCCATGGGTCCTTTCCATTTTCCTGAATCCTGTGTTTGCATCAGGATATATACTCTAACCTAAGGATTTGGAGGTAAGATTCACAAATTGGAGAGAACACACATTGTTTCTTTTTCTTCCTGTGTTATTTCTCTTAATAAAGTGACTTCTTGGTTCATCCATTTATCTAAGAATTTCATAATTTCATATTTCTTTACTGACGAATAGAGCTCTATTGTGTAAATGTGACAAATTTTCATTGTCTATTCATCAGTTGAGCGACATTTAGCTTCCATTTCTTAGCTATTATGAAAAAAGCAACAAAAACAAGATTGTACAAGAATGTCTTGTACAGTAGGATGAGTCCTTTGAATATGGGTCAATGAATGACATATGATATAAGTGGATTATGTGATATACATATGTTTAGTTTTTAAGAGCTCTTCAGACTTATTTTCATATTGGCTTCACCAGTTTACAATTCCACCAACAGTAAATGAGTGTCCACATTCCCTATATCCTTCTCAGTATTTGGAGTTATATTTTCTTCTTATTTTAGTCATTCTGAGTGGGGTAA
>NW_008358097.1:342590-350277 GCF_000622305.1 Nannospalax galili
GTCAGATGTATAACTGGTTAAAATTTTCTCCCAATCTGTGGGTTTCCTCTTCAGTCATTGATCTTAATTCCTGGGTGAGTGGTGTCTGATTTAGAAGGGTTTTTACTGCACGTATATCTCATAGAGTACTGCATTTATTTTCTTCTAGCAAGTTCAGCATTTCACATTTCACATTAAGGTCTTTGATCAAGTTGAAGTTGATTTTTGTGCAAGGTGAAAGATAACAGTCTACTTTCATTCTGTTACAAGTGGATATCCATTTTGTCAGCACCATTTGTTGAACATACAGTCTTTCATCCAGTGTTTGTTCTTGGAACCTTGTTAAGTAGTAGGTGGCTGATATTGCACACACTCATGCTTAGGTCTCCTATTTGGTTACATTGATCTACATGTCTGTTTCTGTAACAGTATCATGCTGCTTTTATGAGTATAGCTTTGCAATATTGTTTGCACTATGGTATGGTAATCTTCTCAGCATTGCTCTTTGTGCTCAGGATTGCTTTGGCTATCTGAATTATTTTATGATTCCATATCAATTTTAGAATAAAATTTTCTATTTCTGTGAAGAACATCATGGGGATTTTGATTGGGATTACATTGAGTCCATACCTTAATTTTCATCAGATGGTCATTTTCACAGGACTCATTCCACCAGTCAATGAACATTTATAGTTTTCACTGTAGAAATTTTAATGTGCTTGTTTAGATTTTTCCCTAGATATTTTTGAGGCAATTATGAATGTGTTTCCACAAACTCTTTCTCTGGCTATTACTGGTATACAGAAAGGCTACTGGTTTTTTGCAAACTGGATTTTTATCTTGATACTTTGCTGAAAGAATGATCATTTCTAGCAGTTTTCTGTTGAAAATTTTCAGATCTCGTATAATATATCTTCAAATAATGATAATCTGACCTCTTCTTTTCCAATTAGTGCCCCTTTAATTTCCTTTTCTTATCTTGTTGCTCAAACAGTATATTGAAAAGGAGTGGGAATAGCCTTTTCTGGTTCCTGATTTTAATGGAAATGCTTTAAGTCTTTCTCTGTCTAGAATGATCCAACTTGTGTAGGTTTATTGTTAATTATACTGATTTATATGCCAGTCAATCCAGTTCCCTATAGGACTTTTACCATGAATTCATGTAGGATTGTGTCAAAGTTTTTTTCTGCATCTAGTGTGATCTTCATGTGTCTTTGATGTATAAGTCTATTTATATGATTTATTATGTTTATTGACTTATGTATTTTGAAACAGACATGCATCACTAGAATAAGTCAACTTGATCATGGTGGATGATCATCTCTTTAAAGTGCATTTTGAATATCTTGTTGAGAATTTTTGCATCTATGATCAGTAGGGATATGAATCTATATTTTTCTGTGTGCATGTGTGTGTGTGTGTGTGTGTGTGTGTGTGTGAGTATGTGTGTGTGTGTGATTATACAGTTTTTGTATTAGAGTAATATTGGCTTCATAGGAGGTAAGAATTTCTCTTTTTGTATATTTTTGAATAATGTAAATATTATTGGTTGTAAAACTTCTTTGAATGCCTGGTAAAATTCTGTTGTGAATCCTCTCGGATCCAGGCTTTTTAAAATTGTAAATACTTCGAAATCGACCGATTCCAAATATATTATATTAATCATATATGCAAAGGTTTTTGCAATGTGAAAAAATGTAATCAAGAGATCTCAAGTAGTTTGAAGGGGACAGTTTTCTCACATCATTCAGTAGTCTGTCACACATCTTCTGAGGCTAGAATTGCATAGGTGCACTTTAAATAACAAATACCCATCTCAAGCACGTTATGAGATAATCATAGGTGACTCAGGATTATGAACTTGTAAACCAATTTCTATAATTTTGAAAACTATTTTTAATTTAAGTAAAACATTGAATTCATTGCATATAATAATGAACATGTATTGGGAGCTATTATGGGCACAGCTTGACTTTAGAATTGGAGGGAGAATGCTTCCACCCTGGGACATTCCCTGCTCTCTTCTTCTGTGGTCTAAGTTGACAGGCTATGGTTCCCTGATTAATTAGCAGTCTTGGAAACATAACTAAGGAGTTCTGTTTCAGTTTATGGGCACTGGAGTTTCTCAGCACTTTAAGCTTGGTTTCTATATAGAAATAATGCATTCTAGTAGTTGCTAAGAATAATCACAAACAGTTCACATTATATCTAAGATATTATAAAAATTATGTAGCTGAATCTTGGATACTGTAAATGTGTGTTTCAGTTGGTGAAGTAACGTATTCTTGGTGGTAACATAATGTATCCTTGGTTATTCCTTGGTTACTTTCTGTTTAGTGATGTATCCTTGGTTATTCTTTGGTTACTCCAGATATGCTTTCTATATAAGCTTTCTTTAGTTCACAATAAACATGCACTGGCACATAAAACTCTGCATTCCCTGTGTCCTGATTTCTCCTGCACCTATCCCTCAGGGTCCCTAAGTCTTTCAGTCTTGAACTGTGGTCACTGTACCTTGACAAACATGCATAGTTGAAAGCACAGGCAAAGCTAAATATACAAAACAGTTTATTTGCTTTTCTACACACTATTACTGATTTTATGACAAAAGAACTCATAATGATCAAGTTTCCACAAAATGTTGCACCACGCAGCTTTGATTTCCTTATTTCTTAAACTGTATATTATAGGATTCATACATGGAGGCATCACAGAACAGAAAACAGATATCAGAAAGTCCAAAAGCTGTGGGGAATCTGGAACTGGTTTCAAATAGGCAGTGGCACCTGTGCGGAAAAATGTGGTGACAGCTATGAGATGGGGCATGCAGGTCAAAAAGGCTTTTGACCTCCCTTGTGACAAGGGAATTCCCAGCATTGTGTTGAAAATGCAATCATATGAAAACCCTAAGGTCACTATACAGAAAAATACATAAAGGTGTCCAAAGATGACACTAATATCAATGGTGACATGCATCTTTGAACAAGAAATCTTCAATATAGAAGGGACATCACAGAAAAACTGTTGAACTTTTCTGGATCCACAGAAAGATAAAGAGAAGGAACCATATGAATATAAGACCCCAAAGAGACTTCCAAATAGCCAAGAAGCTGCTACCATCTGTACACAGAATTCCCTGTTCATGATGGAATCATAGTGTAGTGGGTGACAGATGGCCAATTAGCAGTCATATGACATGGCTATGAGGAGGGAAACCTCAGATGTCCCAAAGAAAATCACAAAGAAGCCCTGACACACACACCTGGGAAAGAGATAGTGCTCCTGTGAGACAAAGAGCTGAGATGAGCTCTGGGACTGTGACTGAAATGAAGCACACATCAAGGAATGACACGTTCTTCAGAAAGAAGTGTATGGGGGTGTGAAGACAAGATCCACTGCAATAAGCATGATGATGATAAAGTTCCCCATGAGGGACACCAAGTAAATCAGCAGAAATAGGAAGTCCTGTATCACCTGGAGCTGCTTTCTGAATCTTCTATGAGGCAAAGGATGGAAAAGACACATGAGGAGCTCATGTTAAGCCTTCCTCTTAGGATTAATGCATTTTAATTTGTATAAGATGCAACTACTAGGTTATTCTTATAAGACATGAACATATTTACTCTCCTAAATACATGTATGTTCTTCATGAACTTCTCAATATGTCTCAATATGTATTTCAGCGATAGTAACAGGGACAGATTTAGAGAGAAAATTGCAAGTATTTTAGCAGAATCAAAATGCATTTTAGCAAGATCTTTTAAAATTTATCCTGGATTAAAATTATACATGAATATCTTTCCACACATAGATTAGTCAAGTCCTTGGATCTCAGAAGAGAAGATTCTTTGTACAAGGGACAGTGATTAATGTAGAACTCACAAGTGGACAAAGTGCAGAGCACATCTGTTAGTGGAGTGTTCAGCCACAAATGGGACTCCTTGATCATGACCACTCCCCATTGCTGTGTTTGTCTGTGCAAGATCAAACTAATCAGCACTTCAGCATGGAGTGGGAAGAATTTCATGAACTCCTGCCCCTAACTAAGGAGCTATGGACAGTTGATGGCCTCTGAAGAAAAGACAGTGAGATTTTTAGGAGGGTGTTTTTGGTAGGTCATCCATGCTCCAGTGAATGTTCCCACACCCAGGAGTTTATGGACAATACAAATATGGGTCTATAGGTTATTTAAAAAAAAACAGGACATGATGAAGCTGGGAGGGAGGGGAGTGGAATTTGGGGAATTTTTGTGTAAGACTTAGGAGTGAATATGATCAAAATACATTGTATGGAATTTCAAATTAATTAAAAATTAAAAATAAGATAAATTTTTCTTTAGATAAAAATTTCAAATAATCTAACTTAGTAATTTCCTATTGTATAACACTAAACTACATTACAAAATGTAACATTGTACCCTGCATATCTGAAATATACTGCATAATTTTAATTTTTTAAATGAAAAAGTCAAGTGAACATTCAAAGCAAATTTGGATTTTGACCCTGCCCACTGCACTTAGACTCCCACAACCTGATTCAACTTCCCAGCTCCCACATCCCATTTCTCCTTCTAATGTGGACACTGGCCCACTTCTTCTCTTTGCACCTGAGACTTCTGAACTATCCTTGTGGCTCAGATTACCCACTGCTACCCAATCCTTTACACTCAGACCAATCCAATTCTCCAGTCTAGCTCTCTAGAACCCTCATAGCCTGCACAAACTCCCAATTTCCCTTTTGCTAGCTAAGATCAGCCTTCTTCCTCAGCTGTCCCCATCTGCAACCTGCCTGGGATTCCTGAGACCAGCCTCCTTCGCTGAGGGCCCAAGAGTCCTGAATGCTACCTCTACATAGCAAGCTTACCAAAATGTACTGAGCCTGCTGAGTAGAATGACCCAGACCTTAGGAGAAAACCTGAGCATATCTGATCCTTATGTGATTTGAGCCTCTGTGGGAACTCTTGAGCAGAGGGACTATAGCCATCTGGCCCCTCCAATATAAAATCAAAAGAGAGAAACTGAAGCCTAGATCAACCAGATTTTCATACCCAATAAGAAAACAACAAAGGCACATAAAGTGTACAAACAGAGAGACCTAAACTCAACAAAGTGAGGCTAGAGTCTCACACAAGAATCAGAAACTACAAAAGAAAACCACATGCCAAATTCACAGTGAACAAATAATAACATGAAAAAAACAAATAATATGTCACCACCAAGAACTAACAGTCCTGAAGAGGAAGTGTACAATGTGTATCCCCTAGAGATAACACAGGACATGGAATTCAAAAGAACAATTATAACCATGATAAAAGAATTCAGTGAATTTAAAGAACAAAGAAGAGATCAGATCAAAGAAATGAAAGAAGATAGGGATAAATAATCTGAGTCAATTCAGAAAAGAGAAGTATTGGAGAATACTCAGACTGAAAGGAATTGAAACACTCAATAAGCCAACTGGAAATGACAGAAGAACGCCTCACTAACAGAATGAATGAAATGGAAAATAGAATATCAAGACAGGAAGATAAAACTGTTGGATTAGACCACTCAAGCAAAGATTATGAAAATTTAAGAAAACATAGGAATTGGGACTGGAGTGATGGCTCAGTGATTAAGAGCATGGAACTGCTCATATAGAGGACCAGGGTAAGATTACCAACACTTAATTGACAGCTAACAACTGTCTGTAACGCTGTCTGTAATTGTCTGTAACAACTGTCTGTAACTGTCTGTTCTTTGGCTAATATTGTGGCCTGCTGCCGACTTTCACAGTTGAGGATTTCTGGGTTAATCTCATCTGTCTGTTGTATATGTATTTTTAAAGACTTTTGACCTATTTCTGGTTTTAATTGCCCTATATTATTTACCTGTCCTCTCCCTCTGTATCCTGCTTCCATAGCTAAAGTATTTAATTTTCTTTGTGGTAGCACTGTTTCCTACTATTCCCTTCTCTTGAGCTCCTTCTTTCTCTTTAACCCATAGTTCCTTTCCATTTCCCTGAATCTAGTGGTTATTTCAGGATATATACTCAAACCTAAGGATTTGGAGGTAAGATACACAAATGAGAGATAACATACATTGCTTCTTTTTCTGTTTTATTTCTCTTAATAGAATGGCTTCTTGGTTCATCCATTTACCTGAGAATTTCATAATTTTGTATTTCTTTACTGATGAATGCAGCCCTATCGTGTAAATGTGCCAAATTTTTGTTGTCTATTAATCAGTTGAGCGATATTTAGCTCCCATTTCTTAGTTATTATGAAAAAAGAAACAAAAAACATGACTGTGCAAGAATGTCTTGTACAGTAGGACGTGTCCTTTGAATATGGGTCAATAAATGACATATGATATAAGTGGATCATATGATACACATATGTTTAGTTTTTAAGAGTTCTTCAGATTTATTTTCATATTGGTTTCACCAGTTTACAATTCCACCAACAATAAATGAGTGTCCACATTCCCTATATCCTTCTCAGTATTTGGAGTTATATTTTCTTTTTATTTTAGTCATTCTGAGTGGGGTAAAATGAAATTGAAGTTTTGATTTGAATTTCCCTAACTACTAAATATGCTGAACACTTTTTAAGGTGTTTCCCAGCAATTCATATTTCTTCCTTTGAGAGGTCTCTGGATCCATAGCCCATTTTTAATCAGTTACCTTGTTCACTTGATTCTTTGTTTTTTTTTTAGTTCTTTGTATATTATGCATATTAACCCTCTGTCAGACATATAAATGGTGAAATTTTTCTCCCAATCTGTGGGTTTCCTCTTCACTCTTTGTTGATCTTAATTCCTTAGTGACTGATGTCTGATTTAGAAGGGTTTTTACTGCACCTATATTTCATAGAGTATTGCATATGTTTTCTTCTAGCAAGTTCAGCATTTCACATTTCACATTAAGGTCTTTGATCAATTTGAAATTGATTTTTGCGCAAGGTGAAAGATAAGAGCCTAGTTTCATTCTGTTACAAATGGATATCCATTTCGTCACCACCATTTGTTGAACATACAGTCTTTCATCCAGTGTTTGTTCTTGGAACCTTGTTAAGTAGTAGGTGGCTGATATTGCACACACTCATGCTTAGGTTTGGTTACATTGATCTACATGTCTGTTTCTGTAACAGTATCATGCTGTTTTTATGACTATAGCTCTGAAATATTCTTTGAGCTCTCATATGATAATCTTTACAGCATTGCTCTTTGTGCTCAGATTGCTTTGACTATCTGAATTATTTTATGATTCCATACTAATTTTAGAATAAAATTTTCTATTTCTGTGAAGAGCATTATGGGGATTTTGGTTGGAACTACACTGAATCCATACCTTGCTTTTCATAGAATGGTCATTTTTACAGGACTAATTCCACCAGTCAATGAACATTTATAGTTTTCACTGTAGAAATTTTAATGTGCTTGTTTAGATTTTTCCCTAGATATTTTTGAGACAATTATGAATGTGTTTCCACAAACTCTTTCTCTGATTGGCTATTACTGGTATATAGAAAGGCTACTGGTTTTTTGCAAACTGGATTTTTATCTTGATACTTTCCTGAAAGAATGATCATTTCTAGCAGTTTTCTGTTGAAATTTTCAGATCTCTTAGGTATAATATATCTTCAAATAATGATAATCTGACCTCTTCTTTTCCAATTAGTGCCCCTTTAATTTCCTTTTCTTATCTTGTTGCTCAAACAGTATATTGA
>NW_008358097.1:350434-373858 GCF_000622305.1 Nannospalax galili
TCATGTAGGATTTTGGCAAAGTTTTTTTTCTGCATCTAGAGAGATCCTCGTGTGACTTTGATGTACAAGTCTTTTTATATGATTTATTATGCTTATTGACATGCATTTTGAATCAGACCTGCATCGCTAGAATAAGCCAGCTTGATCATGGTGGATGATCATCTCTTTAAAGTGTATCTGTATGTGATTTTTGAATATCTTGTTGAGAATTTTTGCATCTATGATCATTAGTGATATGGATCTATATTTTTGTATGTGTGTGTATGTGTGTGTGTGTGTGTTTCTGTGATGTGGTTTTTGTATTAGAGTAATATTGGCTTCATAGGAGTTGAGAAGTTATTTCTGTTTTTGTATATTTTTGAATAATGTAAATATTATTGGTTGTAAATCTTCTTTGAATTTCTGGTAAAATTCTGTTGTGAATCCTTATGGACCCGGATTTTTAAAATTGTAAATACTTGGGAAATCGACCAATTCCAAATATATTATTTTAATCATATATGCAAAGTGTTTTGCAATGTGAAAAAACGTTATCAAAAGCTCTCAAGTTGTTTGAAAGGAACAGTTTTCTTACATCATTCAGAAGTCTGCCACATTGCTTCGGAGGCTAGAATTGCATGGGTGCACTTTAAATAACAAATACCCATGTCAAACAGGTTACAAGATAATTGTAGGTGACTCAGGATTATGATTTTGTAAACCACTTTCTAGAATTTTGAAATATTGAACTCATTGCATTTCATAATGAACATGTATAATTGCAATCACAAAGATAAATATACAAAACAGTTTATTTGCTTCTCTATATACTATTACTGCTTTTATGCCAATAGAACTCATAATGAACCAGTTTCCACAAAATGTTGCACAATGTACCTTTGATTTCCTTATTTCTTAAACTGTATATTATAGGATTCACACATGGAGGCACCACAGAATAGAAAACAGATATCAAAAAGTCCAAAAGCTGTTGGGGAATCTGGAACTGGTTTCAAAAAGGCAGTGGCACCCGTGTCAAAAAAATGTGGTGGCAAATATGAGATGTGGCATGCAGGTTGAAAAGTCTTTTGACATCCCTTTCGACAAGGGAATTCTCAGCACTGTGTTGAAAATTCAAACATATCCAAGCTATGTGGACATTATGCAGAAAAACATATACATGAGTCCAAAGATGACACTAATGTCAATGGTGATATGCATCTCTGAACAAGAAATCTTGAGTACAGACGGGACTTCACAGAAGAACTGTGGAACTTTTCTGGATCCACAGAAAGATAAAGAGAAGGAGCCATATGAATACAAGACCCCAAAGAGACTTCCAAATAGCCAAGAAGCTGCTACCATCTGTACACAGAATTCTCTGTTCATGATGGCATCATAGTGTACTGGGTGACAGATGGCCAATTAGCAGTCATATGACATGGCTATGAGGAGGGAAACCTCAGATGTCCCAAAGAAAATCACAAAGAAGCCCTGACACACACACCTGGGAAAGAGATAGTGCTCCTGTGAGACAAAGAGCTGAGATGAGCTCTGGGACTGTGACTGAAATGAAGCACACATCAAGGAATGACACGTTCTTCAGAAAGAAGTGTATGGGGGTGTGAAGACAAGATCCACTGCAATAAGCATGATGATGATAAAGTTCCCCATGAGGGACACCAAGTAAATCAGCAGAAATAGGAAGTCCTGTATCACCTGGAGCTGCTTTCTGTTAGAGAATTCCATGAGGAAGAAGTCTGTCACCACTGTGTTGTTGGTCATGTCATCTGCTGTTTACCTTCTGTGAGACAAAGGGAAAAGACACATGAAGAGCTCATGTTGAGTCTCTCTCTTAATAATTTATTTTAATTTGTATAACATGCAACTACTAGGTTATTCCTATAAGACATGAACATATTTACTCTCTTAAATACATGTATGTTCTTCATGAACTTCACAATATGTCTCTTTCAATATGTACTGTAGTGATATTAACAGGGACAGATTTAGAGAGAAAATTTCAAGCAATTTTAGTGGACTCAACATGCATTTTAGCAAGATCTTTTAAAATTTATCCTGGATTAAAATTGTACATGAATATTTTTCTAACCATATATTAGTCAAGTTTTTGATTATCATAAAAGAATATTCTTTGTGCAAGGGACAGTGATTGATGCAGAAACTCACAACTGGACAAAGTGCAGAGAGTAAGTGTTAGTGGCATATTCAGCCACAAATGGGACTCCTTGATTATCCCCACTCCCAAATGTGGTGTTTATCTGTGCAAGATCAAACTAATCAGCATTCCAGCATGGAGTGGGATGAATTTCATGAACTCCTGCCCCTAACTGAGGAGCTATGGACAGTTGATGGCCTCTGGAGAAAGGACAGTGAGATTTTTAGGAGGGTGTTCTTGGCAGGTCATCCATGCTCCAGTGAGTGATCCCATACCCAGGAGTATATGAACAGTACAAAAAGGAATTTATAGTTTTTTTTTCTTAAAACACAGGACATGGGTTGGATGTGGTGGTGCACGCCTTTAATCTCAGCACTTGGGAGGCAGAAGCAGGCAGATCTCTGTGAGTTCAAGGCCAGCCTGGTCTACATAGTGAGTTCCAGGATAGCTGGGGCTAGAGGGAGACCTTGCCTCAAAAAGACCAAAAAGAAACCAACAACAACACAACAACAACAACAACAACAACACAACAACAACAACACAACAACAACAACAACAACAACAACAACAAAAATAGGACATGATGATGCTGGGGGGGAAGGGGAGTGGAATTCGAGGAATGTTGGTATAAGACTTAGGGGTGAATATGATCAAAGTATAGTGTATGGAATTTTAAATAATTAATTAAAAATTAAAAATAAGATAAATGTTCCTTTAGATACAAATTTCAAATAATCTGACTTAGTAATTTCCTATTGTATAACACTGTAAAGTACATTACAAAATGTAACACTGTACCCTGTATATCTGAAATATACTGCATAAATTTAGGCTTTTTTTTGGGGGGTGTCTTTTTGAGACAGGATCTCCCTCTAGCCCCAGCTGCCCTGGAACTCACTATGTCGACCTGGCTGCCTGCTTCTTTAGGTTTTTTAAATGGAGAATTCAAGTGAACATTAAAAGAAAATTTGGATTTTGCATAATCAGCTCCTGCTTGAAAGCTCTTACATATAAAATAGGCTTCTCTGCATTTTCATCACTGTACACTATCCTCCCCTCTTCCACTTTTAAAATTTTCTGAAGACTCAGAATTCAGACTTACTTTACAGGATTCAAAATGACATTTAAAAAATTCCTCAGCCCATTGTGTGATTCAGAAACTCAGTGTCTGAGTTTATACAAAGTGTTCATGTTTTTAATGAGGCAAAAATAATCAAAAATAATTTTCAATGGTTATAACTCGCCCCCCAGGGAAAGCAATGGATTGCAGATGAAACACAATTGTCATGGGGCTCTGACTGCATCCTTCATGAAGAATTACTCACCTAGGACATTAGTAGTATGCAGGATTGCCTCATGCCTCATGTCTCACACCCTACACTCATACTCTGGCTCTTCCTGGAGTTTATCACTGAAAGTTTTACCTTGCCTACTGACCAGAGACACACAAGACAGTGTCCAGTGCACTTGGCCTGCTGTCCTATTGTAATCCAAAGGAAACACTTATCTGTCTGAACTCTAGGTAAATCTTGAAATCACATGTGCTTTCTAGGTGTCAATGAATTTAGAGATGATAATTTTTGTCTTCTGTCCATACCGTATTCATTACTGAGCTTCCTCTGAGGTTATAAAGCCTGCACTGGAATCTCAAATATCTTTCAAAACGAAGATGTATCTGAGGTAACACACAGAATATTTACTTTTTCTTATACAGGATGCCCAAAACATTACACATAATTATAACAGACATAGCTGCAAGTACAAAAATTATCATTGCCATAGTATCATGTAAAAAAGTACAGATCCATCATGAGAGAGGATCTCAAAGGTATAATGATTTCTAACAATGGATTTACTTCATAAAGGTAAACAGAAAATGCAAGTTAAATCCAGAAATAGTTAAAATGTTTCTTAAAAATAAAATTTTCGGCCAAATTGAAGAGCGCCCCATTCTAGTTCCCTGTCTCCTACAGGTACTCCAAGTTGGAAAAAAAACAAACTCAAGATTCAAAGTAAGGATCCACATGTGAAAGAGAATATGTGATCTTTGTCTGTTTCTTGGTTTCCTCTCTCTATATTTTTTCAGTTCCATATACTTTCCTGTAATGTATACAATTTCATTTTTCTTTCACAGCTCAACAAAATTCCATTGACTATATTCTTCACATTTTTGTAATCAATTTATCAGTTGTTTCACATCTAAGCTGATTTTATTCCTGGGTTTTGTGAACAGAGAAGCACTGAACATGGCTGATCAGGTATCTCTGTAGAAGAACATTAATCCATTTGGGCATATACACAAGAGTAGTGCAGCTGGGTCAAAAGGCACTTTTGTATTTCTATTTTTGAGAAACTGCCAAGTTGATTACATAGTTGCCACACTAATTTACACTCTCATTGTTACAGTATCAAAATCCCCACAAGATTAACTGGTCAAAAAAATAAATAAATAAAATCTCTAGTCTGTTTGTGAGAAGACCCACCTTTAAAGTTTCACTGGTAAATCATCTGGTCATAGGACAACCCTTACCAAGGCAGGTTCACCATAAGTTGTGCTAAAGAGATAGACAGAGGATTCAGCCTTCTAGTTCCCACCTTGCAATTCTCCTTCTGGCTCTAGGCATAGACCTGCTTCTCTTGACACTGCAAACCTTGGGACTATGTCTTGGCCCAGATTCTCCACTGCTTCTTGGTTTTTTGCACCCAGACCAACCCAGTTCTTCAGTTTAGTCCCTGAGAGCCCTCAAAGCCTACCTCACACCCAACGTGCTTTTTCCCAACTGAGAATAGCCTTCATGTCTGCCTATCCTACTCCCAACCTACCTGGGATTCCTAAGGAAAGAATCCTTCCTTGGTATGTTTGATGCTGCCCACTGCACTTAGACTCCCACATCCTGATTCAACCTCCCAGCTCCCACATCCCATTTCTCGTTCTAATGTGGGCACTGGCCCACTTCTTCTCTTTGCACCCCAGACTTCTGTACTAACCCCCTGGCCCAGATTCCCCACTACTACCTAGTCCTTTACACCCAGACCAACCAAATGCTTCAGTCTAGTTCTCTAGAACCCTCACAGTCTGCCCCAACTCCCAATTTGCCTTTTCCTACCTAAGATTAGTTTCTTCCTCAGCTGTCCCCACCAGCAACCTGCCTGGGATTCCTGAGACCATCCCTGATTGCCTGAGAGTCCTGAATTGCCTAAGAGTCCTGAATACTATGTTTACATAGCAGGCCTCCCAAATTGTGCTGAGCTTGCTAACTAGAATGATTCAGGCCTTAGGAGGAAGCCTGAGAGCATCTGATTCTCATATGACTTGAGCCTTTGTGGGAACTCCAGAGCCCAGGGACTATAGCCATCTAGGCCCTCCAATATAAAATCAAATGAGAGAAAATGAAGCCTAGGCCAACCAGCTTTTCATACCCAATAAGAAAACAACAAAAGCACATAAAATATACAAACAGAAACAGACCTAAACTCAACAAAGTGAGGCTCGAGTCTCACACAAGAATCAGAAACTACAAAAGAAATCCACATACCAAAGTTACAGTGAACAAATAATAACATGAAAAACCTCAAATAATATGTCCCCACCAGGAACCAACAGTCTGGAAGAGTAAGTGTACAATGTGTATCCCCTAGAGATAACACAGGACATGGAATTCAAAAGAACAATTAGAAACATGATAAACTAATTCAGTGAATTTAAAAAACAAGGAAGAACTCAAGTCAAAGAACAGAAAGAAGATAGGGACAAACATCTGAGTGAATGCAGAAAAGAGAAACATTGAAGTATACCCAGACTGAAATGAAGAAGGAAGTGAAACACTAAAGAAGCCAATTGGAAATGACAGAAGAAAGTCTCACTAATAGAATGAATGAAATGGAAAATAGAACATCAAGACAGGAAGATAAAGCAAAGATTGTGAAAATTTTAAGAAAACATAGGTAGTGGGACTGGTGAGATGGCTCAGTGGTTAAGAGCATGGACTGCTTTTACAGAGTACCAGGGTTTGATTCCCAGTACCTACATGATAGCTAACAACTGTAACTCCAGTTCCAGGGATTCTGACACTTCTCACCTCTGCGGGCACTGCACAACATGAGTGCACTTATACACATGCAGGCAATACACTCATACACATAAAATAAAAATAATAAATACAATTTTTAAAAAGAAAAAAAGGAATGGAATATGCAGGAAATGTGTAACACCATAAAAAGAAGAAGCTTATGCATCATACGCATAGAGGAAGGAGCAGAATCTCAGGATAATGGTATGGAGTAGATATTCAACAGGATCATAGAAGAAAAATTCCCCAAATTAAAGAAAGACATGAACATGCAAATATAAGAACACCAAACAGACAGGGCCAGAAAAGAAACTCAATGGCATATCATATTAAAAACACTAAATGTACTGAGAGAAGAGAGAATACTGAAAGCTGCAAAAGAAATACAAGTCACATATAAAGGAAAACCCATCAGAATTTCAGCTGACTTCTTAGTGAAAACTATGAGAGTCAGAAGACCCTGGACCATAATATTCCCTGTTCTAAATAACCACGGATGCCAACCCAGAATACTTTACCCAAGAAAAATGTCTATTACAGTTGAAGAGGAAAGAAAAATCTTCTATGACATAGGCTGAAAGAATTCATGTCCACAAAACCAGCCCTTCAGAGAATTCTTGAAGGAATACAGAGACGAAAGGGCTTGACTGTACTCAAGGGGTATAGTTAAAAAGAAACAAAATGAAGGTACAACTGTGGAAATGCACGTTAGACAAAGAAATCAAAATGACAGGAATCAATACACATCTTTCATTAATAACTATAAATATCAATGGACTGAACACCCCAGTCAAAAGACAGGTTACTTGAATGGAATAAGAAAGACAATCCATCTTTTTCTTGTCTGCCATAATCCATCTCACTTTCAAGGACAGGCAATTTTCCAAGAAAATTGTACTAAGAAAAAAGAGGAGTCCTTAGAAGGAAGTTTATAGTCTAAGTGCTTATATTAAAAAAATCAGAAAGAAAACAAATAAATGATTTAACATTTCAATTCAAAGCAATGAAAAAGAACTAAAAGAAAAACCCAAACCCAGCAGACAAAAGAATAACAAAGATCAGACAGAAATTAATGAAATAGAAAGAAAACAATACAAAGAATCAAAGAATCCAAGAGCTAGTTGTTTGAAAAGACAAACAAGATTGAGAGACCCTTATAGCACAGTTAACCAAACAAAGAAAGAGCACCTCCAAATCAACAAAATCAGAGGTGAAAGGGGAAACATCACAACAAATACCAAAAAGATCCAGATCATTATAAGGGAATACTTTAAAAACCTATACACTACTAAATTTGAAAACCTAAAAGAAATAGAATGGTATCTAAAAGCATGGGAACCACCAAAACTAAACAATGAAGAGATTAACAGCATAAACAGACCCATAACACATAAGGAACTTGAAACAGTAATATAAAACCTCCCGACTAAAAAAAGCCCAGGCCCAGATGGAATTATAGAAGAATCCTACCAGAAATTTAAAGAAGATCTATATCCAATACTGTGTAATTTATTCAAAATAGAAACAGAGGGAGAACTTCCAAATTTCTTCTATGAATTCAGCAGCACTCTAATTCTAAAACCAGGTAAAGATACAACCCGAAAAAGAAATCTATAAACCTATATCTTTAATGAACATAGATGCCAAAATTTTCAGTAAAATACTTGCAAGCTGAATACAGATACACATCAAAAATATCATCCACCATGATCAAGTCAGCTTTATTCCAGAGATGCAGTGATGGATCAATACATGTCTGTGAAGAAAAATCATAAGTAATATAAATGGGCTCGAAGACAGGAACCACATGGTCTTCTCAATAGATGTGGAGAAGACCTTTCACAAAATTCAATATGCATTTACATTCAAAGTCCTAGAGGGAATTGCACTGGAGATAACATACTTCAACACAATTAAAGCTATATACAACAAACCCACAGCCAACATAATTGTAAACAGAGAAAATGGAAGCATTCCCATTAAAATTAGGAACCAGACAAGGCTGCCCACTATGTCCACTCCTTTTTATGATTGTGCTTAAAACTCTTGCAGGAGCAATAGGCAAGAGAAGGAAATTAAAAGAGCAATAATTGGAAAAGAGGATGTCAAATTATCCATTTCTGCAGATGATATGATATTTAAGAGATACCATAAATTCTACCAGAAAATACCTAGAAATGATTAACACTTCCAGTAAAGTGGCAGTTTACAAAATTAATCTACAAAAGGCAATAGCCTTTTATATACCAATATCCTCAATATATATAGGTACGTGTGTGTCAGAATAAACATGACCAAAGATATTAAAGACCTCTACAATGTAAATTTTAAATCTTTAAATAAAGAGATTAGGAAGGCACCAGAAGATGGAAGGACCTTCCTGCTCACGGATTGGAAGAATTAATATTGTGAAAATGACCATCCTACCAAAAGCCATTTATATATTCAGTGCAATGCCAATCAAAATCCCCATGATTTTCTTCACAGAATTAGAAAAAAATTATTCTAAGATTCACATGGAAGCACAAAAGACCCCGGATAGCCAAAACAACCATAATCACTAAGAGCAATTCTGGGGGGGGGGTCTGTATCATATTTTCAAGCATATTACAGAAGCATAGTCATAAAAAACACATGGTATTGGCACAAAAATAGACCCATTGATCAATGGAACACAAATGAAGACCCAAGGATGAGTATATGCAATTTCAGTCACCTGATATTTGACAAAGGGGCCAAGAACATTCATTGGAGAAAGGACAGCATCTTCAGCAAATGGAGCTGGCAAAACTGGATCTCCATCTGTAGGAGAATGAATCTGAAACAGGAAAAACAATTGTCAATAACTGACAGGATATAGGTGTAGGAAAGGATGTTCTAAACTGTATATCAATTGCTCAGGAAATAAGGTCAGAACAACAAATGGGACCCCTTTTTAGTTTAATACTAAAAATCTCCTATAAATCAAAAGAAGCAATCAAGGAAGTGAAGAGAAAACCCATGGAGTGAGAGAAAATCTTGACCAGTGACACATCTGACAGAGTTTTAACATTCAGAATATATAAAGAACTTAAAACACAAAGAATCAAGAAAGCAAGTAACCCAGTTAAAAGATGGGCTAAGGATCTGAACAGAGAGTTCTCAAAAGAAAAAATAAATATGGCTAAGGAACATCTTAAAATACGTTCAACATTGTTAGTAATTAGAGAAATGCAAATTAAAAGCACTTTAAGATTTTATGTTACCCCAGTCAGACTGGCTAAGATCAAGAGAACAAGTAACATGAAATGTTGGAAATGATTTTGGGAAATGGGAATGCTCATCCACTGCTGATGTGATTGCGAACTTTGCAACCATTGTGGAAAACAGTGTGGAGAATCCTTAAAAATTAAAAAGGAACCTACCATTTGACCCAGGTATACCACTTCTTGGCATGTACCCAAAGAACTCATCCTATTGCAGAGACATTTATACATCTGTGTTTGTTGCTGCTCTTTTCACAATAGCTAAGGGATTGAAGCAACCTAGGTGTTCGTCAACTGATGGGTGGGTAATAAAAATTTGGTACATTTACACAATGGAATTCTACTCAACAGTAAAGAAAGATGAAATCATGAAATTTGCAGGTGAATAGATGGAACTGGAAACTCTTATACTAAGGGAAGTAGCACACCTCACTTTTCAGCAGCTAAGAATGTCTATTTATCGTACCCTCCATCATCAGATAAGGTTCTCAAAACTCAAGGAAAGTGGGGAGTGTTAGACTAATGTATTTGGGACCTGCATATAGAAGGATGGAATGTGGTATTGGGAAGGCCTCATGTTTTAAAGTTTTAATGTTGTCTGAAAAGCAAGAGGAAAAAGAGAAAATACTTTTGTCTAAAATAAAAATACCTTATTGTATCAGAATATCAAAAGAGACAAAAATCCAATTCAAGGATATATAATAAGTTACAAAAGGCTAGAGAAAATGCAAATTTACATTGATTTTATTTTGGTTAAATTTCTTCATAAGATGGAGAAATAAGGATGGCAATTCTTAACTGAAAAAATGTTTCTGTTTAAAATTGGAATATACAATTTAAAAGGAAGGGTAAAGAGGTAATTGCTCTGTGCTACTACAGGTTTATAATGAGGACCAAGTCAAGTCAATGTTAACTATTATATGAAATATCTGCCAGTGAAAATGATAAATGGAAACGGTTGTATAAATCAGTCTATAGAAGATGAGGCATGGAACAGTCCTGTTCCTACCTTCTGTACCTCCCTCATATTCTGATCTTGGAGGCTTTATGCTTTTATATGTTCTTTGTCAGAGACTTTCTCACCTAGTAGCCCTGTTGGATTGATTAGGACTGACTGAGTAAACTAATGAAAAACCATGAAATGGGGTGACATGGAAGACATCAATACACTTTTTCTGTCTTCCCTTTCAGTCCAGCAGCTCTCCAAGTCCTTCTCACATTTTCCATAAATGGATCTGGGAGATACTAAAATGAAAAAAAAAAAAACCCTCTGAGTAATTGTTAATGTTGTTGAGATACGGTGGTTTTCATGGTGCTTTCTCCTTTATTCTATGGTTATTTAAAGGCGGCTGCTACTGTATCTCTGTCTACTAGGGGTGCTGGCCCATTAAGTCTTTAGTCTGGGTCCTGAGTCAAAAGTTATTGTAAGCTATGACTGTTATATGGGTACCTGTATGTACTGGTAATGTCCTGAGCACTAAGACAGCAGCCCATAACCTATCTCCATGTGACCAGGTTTCTTGCCATCCTTGCCTACAGCTGGCAGATCAGTACTCCCAACCACCCCCAGCTGAACTGTGAAAGAGGATCCAGGAGTATCTAAGTGGTATGAATGTAGGCATCCTGCCAAACTCTAGCCCTGCTTCCTAATGGCTTTCTGGCCTTAGCTCCAGTCCTGTCAGGCCCCCAAGTGAGAACATGAGTATTTGTGGCTGGGTGGTCACAGGGGCTGTTCTGCGCATCAATGCCTTTATGTAGCTTGAAAGGTCTTCTTAAGAGTTGAGGGTCTTCCTGCCCCTATTGCTCCCAGGTACAGCCAATGATCAGGGAACCAGGACCTGAGATCAAGGGTCCTGGTTTGAACTTCAGGACAGGAACATGGTAATACATGCCCTTCAACATGTCAATTCTTCATTTTTCTGAGAAGCTGCAGCTCTTGACTGCTTCTAAGAATTGGACACTTTTTACTGGACTCTTCTAATGGGAATCAGGGGACAGCCCCAAAGCCCACAGATCTATCCAAAACAATGAAGATTCACTAAATTTGGTCTTTTCAGAGAAGCACTTCAAATGGACTTCACATGCTTCAGGATCTCTTATCCTATCTCAACACTGATCCAGTATATGGATGACGTCTTGGGTTTGTCTTGCAGGCAGGTGGCTGCAAGAAGTTCTTCAACTTCTCCAGACCCTGAGGTGCCTTGTCTCAATGAAGAAAACTCAGCTTTGCCAGACAGAAGTCACCCACTTGGGGTACAAACTCTTTTGAGGTAAGAGGACTCTTAACTGTGATCCAGAAAGAAGACATAGTTATATCCCCATACCCCAAACTGAAAAAAAATATGTGAATTCCTGGGGGCAGTGGGATGTTGCCAGCTTTGTATCCAGGGCTTCACTGAAATAACAAGGCTCCTCTAATATGTCACGGACAGAGATAGAGGAACAAGTTTTCAAAAACCTAAAATGACCCCAGCTCTGGTCTTCCTGATGTCCACCATTTCATTCATGAAGCCAGAGATTACAAAAAGGCATACTTACTCAGGCTTTGGCACCCTGGCAAAGGCCTGTACTTAATCAAGTATCTAGACCCAATAGCTTCAGGATGACTCTCCTGTCTATACACCATAGTGGGTACCACTCAACTAGTGAGAGAGATTGACAAGCTTACCTTGGGGCAAGACAACCCTTATTTCCCTCCTCCATGCAATAGAGATCCTCCTCCAGGGAACAAATGACTGATGGTTGTCAAATGCCTGCATCACTCAACACCAGAACCTGCTCCTTAATCAGTCCCATCTCACCATCAGTTCAGCAACATTGATGACAAATTATAGATTGAGGGTCATGCCCCTATATGACTGTGAATGACATGTATATGTGTGTATAATGACATGTATTTGCTGTCTTCTGTATCTGTATTACAGAAATGATAGAAAATATATACAGGTGGTGTTTTTCTTTTCATCTCTGATTTTATTAATTTGGATCTTTTTCATCTTTTGGCTAATATGGTTAGAGGTTTGTTGAACTTCATCTTTCTTAGAACCAACTCATTGCTTCATTGATTCATCTAATGTTTCTTTGTTTCTGTTTAACTAATTTCATCCCTGATTTTGATTATCTCTTCTGTTCTACTCTTTTGGGGCCTTAATTATTCTTGTTTTCCTAAGTTTCTCAGGTGTATCATTAGGTCATTAATATGAAATGAGACATTTCTAATTTTATAATGTATATACCTAGGGCTGTAAACTTTTCTTTAGAAATGAAGTTACTCTGCCTCATAGTTTTGTATGTTATATTTTCATTTTATTAAAATTTAGAAAGTTTAAAATTTGTATCTTGATTTCTTCATTGACCCAATTTTCACTCAAGAGGGTGTTCCTTAGTTACCATGGGTTTACGTATTTCTTTTCCATTTCTATTGTTGATATCCACCTTATACCTCTGTGGTTATAAAGGACACTGGATGTTATTTTCATTTTTATAAATTTGGTGAGACTTCCTTTGTGACCCAATATGTGTTCAATTTTACAGAAAGTTCCATGGGCTGCTGAGAAGAAAGTACATTTTTGGTGTTTGCATAGGATGCTATGTAGATTCTGCTAGGTCTATTTGATTTATGATGCCATTTAACTCCAGGATTTCTGTTCAGTTTTTCTCTGGATGACATGTGTGTTTGTGAGAATCCCATTAGGATTTGCTTGACCCCAGCCTACTACAACATCAACTCTCCAGTTACCTCATGTAATCCAGAGACCCATATAAACTGTCTATCCTTGGTATTACCCCTATTTCTGCTGCCAAATTTTACCAGCAATCCCCACGTCTCATGACTCCCTCCCTACCTTTGGGATCCACTTGGCTACCACTGGCCACAGCAGGGACCCTCTAATTGCCAGTCATGGAGGCCCAGATATGCTGCTCCTACCTATGTGACACCACCGCAAAGCATAGAAATCAACTCCATATCATAACCAGGACTATGTGAGGAGGTCCCTCTTAACCTCAATCTCTGGAGGCATCTCCAGAAATCTTGTCCCTTCCAGACAGCAATTCAAAGAGCCTGTGTACCCCAACCCATTAACCAGTTAACCCACCAGAAGGCCCAGAGAATTTCTGAGATCTATAACCCCAGTGAGTAACCTCCAGCCTGGTCTTAGCCTCACCCACTTTCACCTGAGGTTGATGTAACATCCTCCCCTTGGTCCCCAGGGAACACTGCTCAGTCCCAATGAGGCCCCAACCCCTACAACCAAAGGAACACATGTAGAAGCATGTCACCTTTCCATGGACTTCTGAAGATTATCAGTGAAAAAAATCTACTAGCTCCATAGGAGTTTTGCACCTGGACTCAGAAAGCTCACATATCCACATCTTTGGGAAGGGTGTATCTGATATCCCATCTTCACAGTAACACAAAATTACCACAAAATCAAATGCAGCACCATTCTGGTGTTCCATGTCCTCATACATTGAGGTAACAACGAACAAAGAGACAAACATTGGCTCAACCAAATATACATACCAGGAAACATTACCAGTGACATAATTCTAGATGTTTAAGTCCAATCACTTGTATCTCTTATAAGCTTTTAGCAACTCCTTGAATTGGAATGAAACAGTATTTCTCCAGTTTTGCAACTTAGAAGTGCCCACAAATAACACTGCTCAAATCCTGGGGAATAACAAGCCTGCATTCTTCTCTGGAGTCTCTATTGAAAAATATTTCTTCTCTCCTCCAGGCTCTAGAGGCTGAGCCCATTCTGTAACAGTGGACAACCTCCCACCTTCAATATTGACAGTACAAACACCTTCTGAGGAATATATGTTTGTCTCTCTGAGCAAAATCTTAACTGCTTGGATTTAAAAAGCTATGACTTTATTTTGAATAATAGGATGATCTACCTACAAACACATGATCTTAATCACACATGCAAGGTGCCTTTACAATATAAAGCAATGTACTCAAGAGGTTTCCGGAACCCTGAAACAGACAGTTGTCTTATGTCATTCAAAAAACTGTGACAGTGCTTCTGAGTTGGAATTCCAGAGACGTACTTCATGAAACAAGTACCCAGGTCATGCATGTTCTGAGATAATTTTTGGAACATGAACTTGTAAACCCATTTCTAGAAATTTTTAAACTATTTATT
The DNA here is from genome assembly GCF_000622305.1 of Nannospalax galili. Lineage (NCBI taxonomy): Eukaryota > Metazoa > Chordata > Mammalia > Rodentia > Spalacidae > Nannospalax > Nannospalax galili. Next base: position 365,061 of record NW_008358097.1, read on the forward strand.
TAAGACATTGAACTCTAGACATCATAATACATGACTGTAATTGGAAATGGAGACACACCTAAATATACAAAACATTTCATGTAGATTTTCTGCACACTATGACTTTCCCCCTATAGATTTAATAATGATCTAGTTTCCATAAAAAGTTCCACAAAGAAGTTTTTATTTCCTTATTCCTTAGGCTGTATATTACAGGATTCATAGATGGAGGCATCACAGAATAGAAAACAGATAACAAAAAGTCCAAAAGTTCTGGGGAATCAGGAACTGGTTTCAAATAGGCAGTGGCACCTGTGACAGAAAATGTGGTGACAACTATGAGATGGGGCATGCAAGTAGAAAAGGCTTTTGACCTTCCTTGTAATAAGGGCATTCTTAGCACGGTGATGAAAATGTAAACATATGAAAACACAATAGATAGAAGGCACAAAAACCCATACATGCCTCCCACAATCAAAGTAATGTCAATGGTGACATGCATCATTGAGCAAGAAATCTTCATGAGAGAGGGGACATCACAGAAGAACTGTGGCACTTTTCTGGAGCCACAAAAAGATAAAGAGAAGGTGCCATATGAATATAAGCCCCCAAAGAGACTTCCAAATAGCCAAGAGGCAGCTACCATCTGGACACAGACTGCCCTGTTCATGATGGCATCATAGTGTAGTGGGTGACAGATGGCGACATAGCGGTCATATGACATGGCTGTGAGGATGGAAATTTCAGATGCAACAAAGGAAATCACGAAGAAGACCTGACACACACATCCTTGGAAAGAGATAGTGCTCCTGTGAGACAAAGAGCTGAGAATGAGCTTTGGGACTGTGACTGAAATGAAGCACACATCGAGGAAGGACAAGTTCTTCAGGAAGAAGTACATGGGGGTGTGAAGACATTGGTCCACAGTGACCAGCATGATGATGAGAAGGTTCCCTGTGAGGGACACCAAGTAAATCAGGAGAAACAGAAAGCCCTGGAGCACCTGGAGCTGCTTGTTGTCAGAGAATTCCATGAGGAAGAAATCTGTCTCCACCGTGTGATTGGTCATGCTGTCCACTGGACTGTGAGACAATGGAAGAAAGGACAAATTTGGAGCTCATGCTGAGCCATCCTCTTATCTGTCAATGTATTTTTCTGTATTTGCCACTGTGTTCTGTATATTAAAACATGGACATTTTTACAATTCTGTGTTCAGGTAGGGTTCTTATGAAGTATTCAATATGGTATTTGTATGCATTATAATAACATACAGTAGGAGGTTCAGACAGAATTTTTCAAACTATTTTAGTTTGAATTGATCTATTTATTAACAAGAAACTTTATACTATTTTCCTGAATTATTAGTTGAGGTTCTAGATAAAAATCACTGAAAACAGTAAATTTGTAAGTTCCATGATAGAAGAATACTATCTGACTCTTTTTCTAAATGATCGTGCTTTGAATAGTAAGTACCATAAGCAGAGAACACAAAACACCTTCATTTTGTTAGATACATTTTTCAAATGCATAAAACATTTTCTAAAGTTCCTAAAATTACTTTCTAAAATCACGACAACCTTGTTAATTTTATCAACTAACTTCTGCCCAACTTTTTACATAAAAGATGGAAATAAATACCTGTTCCAGGTAAGACAGCAGAACCTTCAGAAATCCCAGATTTCAAGGATGGCACATGTGAGAGAGTTAGGAAATGACTTTTGCAATTATAAACATAGAGTCCATCAAGGCAGATGATGAAATATCATCTCATTGTGAAGACTATAACAAATTGGTATTTCTCATAGGTAATTGTCTACAGCAGGAAAGCAAGGTGAGATCCAGTGAAGCATTTGCCTCTTTGAGCTTTTTATAGTGAGCAGGAGCTACAGTGTCATGGATGGAAAGACCTTGCTCCAACAGTGTCATAAAGTATGACATGTTTACATTCCTGCAGAGTCTATAGGAAGCTTTTTTCATTCTATTACATTCTTAATCATACTCTCATTGAAGTTTTAAGTGGGAGGGTGTTCCTTTCCTTTATATTATGGCTTGTGGTGTTTAAAACACCTAAATACTCTTGTGAAAGGATCTACTATTTCATGTGTGTCTTCCAAGATAGATATCATAAGTTCTAAGGAATAAATACAACTGATATATGAGTCAGGAGACTATTACAAAAACATTGAAGAAGTCTTTCTACAAAACTATGATCAATATTTTCTAGCTTTATAGAGTTTCTTTTACTTGTTAGCTTTACTTCATATATGAATAATTTGGCTTCTTTGACTCATAGGAAAGTTCCATCTCTCAGATAAGCTTACTGCTTTACATACATAAGAACACTGATCCAATTGTATTTCTTTAGAAGTCACTATCCCTAGTAACTTTGATTCTGTGCTTCATTCATATTTGAATACCACAACAATCATTTCAGCATAGTACTGCTATTGTAATCATATAGTGTATGGTGAACCAAGTTCAGAAATGTTAAAAGTTATGCATCTTGAGCCAGACATGGTGGTGCACACCTTTAATCTCAGCGCTCAGAAGGGCAGAGGCAAGCAGATTTCTATGAGATCAAAGCAGGCCTGTTCTACATTGGGAATCCCAGGCAAGGTGGGTCTACAGGGAGAACTTTCTCAAAAAGCCAAAAATTATTAGTATTCATACCCTTGAACAATGTGAAAAGGTGCCTTTCAGTTACGTATATTTGCCTTCCGCATCTTTATTATTTGTATGCAAGATGGGTGATGAGTCAGTTAACTATTTTTTTATATGTTATGCCTATGAATGTTTTTTCTGCCTCTATGTTGTGTACCCATGTGTGCAATGCCTGCAGAGGCCAGAAGAGGGCATCACATCCCTTGAACCTGGAGTTACAGATAATCATTAACCACCATGTGGGTGCTGAGAACCAAACCAGAGTCCTGTATATGAACAGTCAGTACTCTTAACTTCTGAACTATTTCTCCAGCCCTCATTGTTAACTTTTAATCCAATTTTTATTGGTACAGGTATTAGATGACCTTTTATTTTTTTTGTTTGAAATATCAATATACATAGGTCTATGACCACATCAAAACATGGTATGCAGACAATTTGTTCCAGTACATCTCAAAAATAACCTATGTGACAGTCATATTACAGGATAGTGGATCAGGATCATGATTACAAACAGACAAGGGCTTTGAACTTTGCCAATGTTCAGGATATCCTGGAAAAGTTAATGGAACAAAAGATAGGTGTAAATGTCTCCCAGCACAAGGACATAAGAAATCTTTCACTGTTGAAGAAAAATTCATCAATATTCTTACCCAGCTATGAACCCTACTGCTCTAAGGATTAACATGACAAGAAATGGTAATGGGTGAAAGAGTGACCTAAATGTTATGGGCATAATCTACTGCTTTCTGATTGAATTTAAGTTCCATGTTACTTGAAGACACACCTACCTGGCACTATAAAACTGGCTAAGCCTAAATGTTATGGGCATAATCTACTGCTTTCTGATTGAAGTTCCATGTTACTTGAAGACACACCTACCTGGCACTATAAAACTGGCTAATAACACATAGTTTGGGAATGTATAGGCCTCAGTGGTGAACCTACTGCTATTCTGTGAAAGGGACAACAGTCTCCTCTGGACATGACTTGACCCCTGCACTCATCATCTCACTGCAGCTATGTTTCCCTGCACAAGATAGAGCTAATCTATATTCTAACATGGAGTGGAAAGAAGTTCATGTGCCCCCACTTCTCATAGTGGACAGTTGATAGCTTTTTGATGTGGAAGAGCCAGATATCTTTAAGGATATGGCTTCTGGTAAGTCCACCATGCTTCAGTGGATGGTCCCATACCCAGGAGTGTATGGACAGCACAAATTGGGGTTAATGGGTTATTCAGAAAAATAAGGACACACAACTGGGGTGGTGTGAGAGGGAGGTGGGGTGGATCTTGGAGCAGTTAGTTGAAGGAGTTAGGGATGAATGTGATCAAACTACACTGTACAAAATACTCAAAGTATTACTCTAAAATTTAAAAATTAAATAAAATATTTCACTGAATACAAATTCCAATTAGTGTAACTTCATAATTTCTGATTGCACAATCATATCAAAATATAAAATTGTACCTTGCATATTTATTATGTAATTTTGGTTTTTTAAATTAGCAATTGAGGTGAATACTTCAAAGGAAATTTAGATTTTGCATAATCAGATCCTACTTTTGAAAGCTCTACATATAAAACAGACTTCTCTGCATTTCTTATGATGTACATTTCCATTTGTACAATCTTATGAAACCACAGAATTCTGACTTACCTGGCAGAATTTGAAATGACATTTTTTGCTTTGCTGAACAGCCTTTTCACTATCCATGGTGTGAGGGAGAATCTCAGTGACTCAATTTATCTAAAGTGTTCATTGTGTTAATGAGGTAAAAATAATTTTCAGTGCTTACACTCCATCCACAGGGAAAACAATAGATTTCTGGAGAAGCACAATTGTTGTGGGGCCATGACTGCAGTCCCTTATTAACAACTATTTAACTGAGACACTAGTTAAATGGAGTGCTGCACACTGCACTCATTCTCTGGATGATCCTGGAGTGTGGCTCTCAAAGTCTTACCTGCCTCCTGACCAGAAACTCACTAGACAGTGTTCAGTGCCCTTGGTCTGCTGTTCTATTGCAATACAAAAAACACTGACATGTCTGAACTCTAGGTAAAAGGTTTAAATCATATGTGTTTTCTGGGTGCCAATGAATTTAGACCTAATATTTTTGTCTTTTATCCATATGGTATTTATTACTATGCTTCCCCTGAGGTTAGAAAGTCTACAGTGTAATCTCAAATATCCTTCAAAATGAAGATGTGTCTGAGATTACACACATAATTCTTACCTTTCCTTTAAAAAATATATCCAAAATGTACACAAAACTACAAGTGCAATAGTTATAATTGCAAGTAAAATAATAATCTATGAAGTTTTCTTGTATAAAATCATATAAAGAAGAATAAATCCATCAGGAGAATAGGGACTCTCCAAGGAATAATGAATTCCAACAATAGATTTAATTTATAGTTAAATAGAACTAATAGAAAATGCAAGCTAAATCCATAAACAGCTTAAATATTTTACCTCAAGAATATAATTTTTGACAACCTGATTCAAACTCCCGGCTCCCACATCCTGTTCTCCTTCTAGCCATGTACACAGGCCCACTTCTTCTCTTGGAACCCCAGACCTCTGAACTACCCTCTTGGCTGACATCCCCCCACTGCTTCCTGATCCTTTGCACTCACCCAATTCAGCAGTCTAGTTCCCTAGAGCCTTCAGAGCTTTCCCCCACCCCCAACTTGCCTTTGCACACCTAAGACTAGCCTACTTCCCTGGTAAGTTTGACCCTTCCCACTGTGCCTTGTCTTCCACAAACTGATTCATAATTCCAGTTTCTATTCCCATTCTCCTTCTAGACTCTAGCTGTGGGCACAGGTCCACGTGTTCTCTTGGCAACCCATGCCTCGGGACTTCCCTCTTGGCCCATATTTCCCCACTGCTTCCTGATATTTTGCACCCAGAACAACCCAATTCTTCTGTCTACTTCCCTAAAGCCCTCACATCTTGTTTTCCTTCTAGCTGTGGGCACAAGCCAGTTTCTGCTCTTGGAAAGCAAGGTGAGATGCAGTGAAGGGTTTGCTTACTTGAGATTTTCAGAGTGAGCAGGAGTGCTGTAAATAGAAAGGCTTTGCCTGGAGGAGAGTGTCATAAAGTGAGAGATGTTAGCACTCTTGCAGACTCTGTAGGAAGCTTTTTGCATTTTATTACATTTTAAAAATAAATATTTTATTTCTTATTTTAATTTTATGTGTATGAGTGTATTGGCTGGAGGAATAGCACAGCCCTTAAAGGCTAAGGCTAACAACCAAAAAGTATTGCATTTAAAAAAATTATTTTTATTTTATGTATATGAGTCTATTGCCTGCATTGTATGTAAGTGCACCCGTGTCGTGCAGTGCCCATGGAGGTCAGAAGAAGCATCTGATTCCCCGGAACTGGAGTTATGGATGGTTGTTAGCCACCATGTGGAGTATTGAACCTGGGTCCTACTCTCATTGAGGTTTTGAGTGGGTGGGTGTTTCTCCCACTATATTTTAAGCTTGTGGTGTTTACTCTTCTGAATGGGTCCTACTCTCATTGAGGTTTTGAGTGAGTGGGTGTTTCTCCCACTATATTTTAAGCTTGTGGTGTTTACTCTTCTGAAATAACCTATTTTTTGTGTGCATCTTTCAAGATCGATATAAGTTCTAAGAAATAAGTACAACTGAAATAACAGAGTCCGAAGGATGTGACAAAAACATTGAAGAAATTTTTCTACAACACTATGATTGACGTTTTCTAACTATGGATTTTCTTTTACTTATTAGCTTTACTTCTTATATTAATAATTTAGATTCTATGACTCACAAGAATCTTCCATCTCTCAGATAAGCTTACTGCTTTATGCTCATAAGAGCACTGATCCAATTGTGTGACTCTAGAAGCCACTCTCCCTAGTGACTTGGATACTGTGTTTCAGCCTGGTTTGAACCCCACAACAATCCTTTCAGCTTAGTATTGCTATTGTAATCATATAGTGTATGATGAACCAAGTTGAGCAATCTTAAAAATCATACACCTTGAGCCAGACATGGTGGTGACACCTTCAATCTCAGCACTCAGAAGGGCAGAAGCAGACATATTTCTGTGAAATTAAGGCCGGCTTGGTCTATATTGGGAGTTCCAGGCAAGGTGGGGCTACATGGAGACCCTGTCTGAAAAAGACAAAAAATTTAATATTCATACACCTGAGCCATGGGAAAAGATGCCTTTCAGTTACCTGTATTTGCCTTCATTATCTTTATTATTTTGTATGCAAGATGGGTGATGAATCATTGTTATCTATTTATTTGTCTATTATTTATATCATTTATGTATTATGTATTATGTATTATGTATAATAATATTTTGTCTATTACAATGTCTAAGAGCACCCATTCATGAAATGCCTGAAGAGGCCAGAAGAGGGCATCAGGTTCTCTGAAACTAAACTTAAGGAGAATCGTTAACCATAATGTGAGTGCTGAGAACCAAACCAGGGTCCTGTAGATGAACAGCCAGTTCTCTTAACTGTTGAGCTATCTCTCCAATCCCTCATTGTTAACTTCTAATCTAATTTTTATTGGTGCAGGTACTAGATGGCCATTTATTTCCTTTGTTTGACTAGGGTAAGAAAAAAATCTTAAAATAGTTTCTATTTGGATTTACCTAAATACTAAGAATGCTGAACACTCTTTAAGGTGTTTCTTAGCATTTCTCTTATTTCTTCATTTCAGCTCTCTTTTAGATTCCTAACCCATTTTAAATTTGATCATTCATTTGCTCCATTCTTTGCTCTAGTTTTGTTGCTGCTGTTGTTTTTCAGTTCTTTGTATATTCTGAATATTAACTCTCTGTAATGTTTAGCTAGTGAACATTTTCTCCCACTTTGCGGGCTTCCTCCTCACCAGTTATGATTCCCCATTTTGATTAAAACATGTTGCCAAAGGAGGCATCTCTGAGCAAGGCTGAGAGTTGTAGTAGTTTATGAGTTAAACATAAATCTTAAAAATATTTAACATGTCCATTAAACACTTATCGACAATATGTCCCTAAATAAGACCTGGGACCTCCCTAGCCATAGTCTTTTTGAACAGGTTCACAGTACCAAGTAGTATTCTTTCTCATGGAGCAGCCTCAGAACAAATAAAAAAGTGGTTAGTTACCAAAGAAACATTTGTTGCACTATTTCACTGGAGGGCTTATTTTGCCTGACAATTCAGCATTGTACCACCCGGGGTCCAAAGCTGGGGGAGATTATTAGTGACTTTTCTCCCCCAACAGATTGCATAGCACCCCCTGCCTCTATGCATGGTAGCCAATAGTAAGGAGATAGTCAGGTGATTTCTGGCTTGATTTCTCTGTGGTCTGTATCCAAAGTGTGTTATGTCCTCAGAAATAGATCTGACTCTCTAGTTCTGGTGGGTGATGAACATGGATTGGAAGAATGAATGTTGTGCAAATGACCATTCTACCAAAGACGTTTATTGCTTCTATGCAATGCAAATCAAAATTTCCATGACATTCTTCACAGAATTGGAAAAAAGTCCATCCTAAGATTTATATGGTAGTACAAAAGACCCAGAATAGCCAAAGCAACCATGAGCACTAAAAGCAATGCTGTGGGGATTACTATACCATATTTTAAACCATATTATAGAGCCATAGTCATGGAAACAATATGGTACTGGCAGAACAATAGAACTGTAGATCAGTGGAACAAAATTGAAGACCCAAATATGAGCACATGCAATTTCAGCCACTTGATATTTTACAAAGGGGGCAAGAAAATTCACTGGGAAAGACTGAATCTTCAGCAAATGTTGCTGACAAAACTGGATCTCCACCCGTAGTAGAATGAAACTAGACCCGTACCTTTTACCTTGTACAAAAGTGAACTCAAAATGGATCAACGACTTCAATGTGAAACCCAAAAACTAAAACTGTTAGAAGAAAACATTGGCAACAACCCACAAGCTATAGGTGTAGGAAAGGATTTTCTAAACTGGAAATCAATTGTTCAGGAAATAAGGTCATGAATCAACAAGTGGGACCTCATTAAACTAAAAAGCTTCTGTAAATCAAAATCAGCAACCAAGGAAGTGAAGAGAAAACCCACAGAGTCAGAAAAAATCTTCACCAGTGACACATCTGACAGAGGTTTAACATCCAGAATATAT
>NW_008358097.1:374873-377565 GCF_000622305.1 Nannospalax galili
AAATGAAGCTGGAACTAGTGCTATTACTGCAGTAGTGGCACTCTTTAACGATTTATTTAATAACCACATGATTAGAAGAAGCATTTCGTTACATCGTTAACATATTCAATAACAATTTCCAGAGCAAAGCTGCATCTCTTTCAGTATTGACTGCAAATTTTTAGGTTCATAGTTGAATTAATACAGTTATACAATATTGAACTCAGTGTTAACCATATAAGACATAAAATTGAATGAGGTTTAAACCTTTAAAAAAGATCTCCATTTCATTTGAAATACACTGTTTCATACAGAAAAAAAACCCTCACTTTTAATGCTATTAACACTTAGATGTTTGCACATGTCTCTCTGATCTCTATGGATCTGATTATTACTGGTCACAGTCAGTTACTTTCTGATATCCACCTGAACATAGATATAAAATCATTGGATAGAATTCAATGGTAATGTGTTTCACCTCTACTAATTAACATGGAGCAAATTTTTATGCTTCTTCCTCAAATATAACTCATTTCTTTATTTGTTGTGTATTTCATACAGAATGTCCCAAACTATCTTATTCAGCTACATATCCACATCCCAAATGGCACCCTCCCATAGTCTCCCCCCCCACTGGAGCCCATATACTGTGTGATCCCTATTACTGTCCACTGTGTTGTCGACATCCCAAGCTGTTTTCCAGTGCTTCTCTATCCACTGAATCTAGTCAGCTTGTCTAGAGTTCCTTGTTTTAGGAAGATCAGCTTTTCCTCATCTAGCAGCCAATAATTCCTTTAGATAAGATTGGGGTCTGCTGTTCATTTTCCCAGCTCTGTGCTGGGTTACTGTCTGGGAGTCTCTTGGGCCACCCTGACCAACAACTTAAAGAAAGGTTATCTTCATTCTGGCATTGTTTCTTGCTACATAACTTTTAGTTATACACATGGATTTTTAAAAAGTTATATTGATCCCATTAATCTTTGGTTATATGTTCCTTTGGGGTGTTTAAGCCCATAAAGTTGGCCTAGATAAACCAATTTATTTTTACTCTTTTTTTTTGTCTTTTTGAGACAGGGTCTCCTTGCAGTCCCAGCTATCCTGGAACTCACTATGTAGACCAGGCTGGCCTTGAACTCACAGAGATCCGCTTGCCTTTGCCTCCCAAGTGCTGGGATTAAAGGCGTGTGCCACCACACATGGCTACTTTTACTCTTAAGGTTGTTTGAGGATCTGTTCCTCAGGGGTCACATGGACTTGGGAGAAGCCCCTGGCTTCTTTCTTTCACCAGTTCTGTCTATCTGAAGATAGGCCAAAGGTCCTGCTCAACCATGACTGGCTTCTCTTGGAAGCATGGAGGAAATGTCTCCTCTGTGTTGACCCTCCTTTTTGTAGACTGGACACTGGTTCAAGTCCATTTAGTGGGGTCTCCATGGCCTCCTTGATCAAGAGGAAAGGTGATACACCACAGTTACAGGACATTTTGAGAGAATCTCATAGCCCCCTGGAGCTTAGCTGACCTAGGAGGTCAAGGAGCGAAAGCTGTCCTTTGTGTTGCTCTGACCAAATTAGTATAGGCCTCAAAGTATGGCTGTTAGACATACAAGAAGGTTAGTTCCACCAGTCTAGTACTTTTACTCAGCATGTGTTATATAGGTAAAGCTTGGGCAGAGACTAAACATTCTTAGATAAATCTTGCGTAGACATGTATTATAATCCTTGAGCTAGTTGAATGTATAATTTCAGTAGGTTGTTCGATTAATATTGTTCCCTCTGGTTTTTTAAAACTAGCTACCCATTTTTTTATCTCTCTCATTGTCTAACCCTTCCACCGTGCTTTGTCCATTTAAAGAGTTCATGTATTTCCCACTTCTCCCTTAATAATACACTTCTACTATGATCCCATCTCTCTTGAGCTCCTTCTTTCCCTTTATACCCAAGGTTCCTTGTAAAACCCTCCCTAACCCTCCCCTTAAAGTAATGCATTCCATTTTTATCCATATCTCCGTTATAAATGCCTTTTTCCTGCTGTTCATCTCCTTCAGATTATTTCTTTTCCTTTACATCCCTGGTTCCTTTTCATTAACCTGGTTCCTGTATTTATGTCTGGGTGCATACTCACTTATAAGGATTTAGTGCTAGGATTCACATATGAGGAAGAACATATGTTGTTTGTTTTTCTGAGTCTATGTTACTTCACTCAGTAAAACAGTTTCTAGTTCCATCCATTTATGTTAAAATTTCATGATTTCATCTTTCTTTACTGCTGACTAGAACTCCATTGTGTAAATATACCACATTTTTGTTAACCACTTGTCAGTTGAGGAGCACTTAGGTTTCTTCCGTCTCTTAGCTATTGTGAAAAGAGCAGCAACAAACATGGTTGTACTAGTATCTCTACACTAGGATGAGTCCTTTGGGTATATGCCAAGGAGCGGTATAACTGGGTCATATGGTCGGTTCAGTTTTGGTTTTTTAAGAGTCCTCCAAACTGTTTTCCATAGAGGTTGCACGAATTTGCAATCCCGCCAGCAGTGAATGAGTGTTCCCCTTTCTCCACATCCTCCCCAGCATTTGGTATCATTTGTTTTCTTGATCCTAGCCAGTCTGGTTGGGGTAAGGTGATACCTTAGGGTGGGTGTAATTTGCATTTCCCTAATTACTAACACTTTTTGAGATGTTTCTACCCATGTTTATTTCTTCCTTTGAGACCTCT
>NW_008358097.1:378667-380564 GCF_000622305.1 Nannospalax galili
ATAATTTGATCTCTTTTCCAATTATTACTCCTTTAATTTCATTCTCTTGTCTTATTGCTCTTGCAAGAGTTTCAAGCACTATGTTATAAAGGAGTGGAGAGAGTGGACAGCGCTGCCTGGCTCATTATTTTAATGGGAATGCTTGGTTTTTCTCCATTTAGAATGATGTAGTTTGTGGGTTTTATATGGCTTTAATTATGTTCTCTCCAGTCCAGTTCCCTCTAGGATTTTGAACATAAATGTATGTTGATTTTTTTTCAAAGGCCTTCTCTGCATCTCTTGAGATGACCATGTAGTTCTTGTCTTTGAGTCTATTTATATGATTTTTGATGTTTATGGACTTACATATATTGAACCATTCCTGTATCTCTGTGACAAAGCCAAATTAATTATGGTGGATGATCTTTTTTATGTGTTTCTGTATGTGGTTTGCAAGTATTTTGTTGAGAATTTTGCATCCGTGTTCATTAAGTATGTGGGTCTACAGTTTTCTTTTTAGGTTGTATCTTTACCTGGCTTTGGTAGTAGAGTAATGTTAGCATTGTAGGTGAAATTTGGGTGTTCTCCCTCCATTTCTATCTTTTTGAATAAATTAAGTAGTGTCGAATGTAGATCCTCTTTAAATGTCTGTTAGAATTCTGCTGGAAATCCATCTGGTCCTGGGCTTTTTTTAGCCTGGAGGTTTTGAATTAATATTTCAATTTCCTTATGTGTTATGGGTGTGTTTAAGCTGTTGATTTCTTCTTGGTTTAGTTTTGGTGGTTCCCATGCTTTTAGATACCTGTCCATTTACTCTAGGATTTCAAATTTAGTAGCATATAGGTTTTTAAAGTAGTCCCTTAAAATGTTCTGGATATCATTGGTGTCAGTTGTGATGTTTCCCCTTTCATCTCTGATTTTATTGATTTGGAGGTTCTCTTTCTTTGTTTTGGTTAACTGGGCTAGTGGTCTGTCAATCTTGTTTAACTTCTCAAAGGACCAGTTCTTAGATTCATTGATTCTTTGTATTGTTTTCTTTGTTTCTATTTCACTAATTTCTGCTCTGATTTTTGTTATTTCTTCTTGCCTGCTGGGTTTGAATTTCATTTGCTGTTGCTTTTCAAGTGTCTTGAGTTGCATTGTTAAGTCATGCATTTGTGTTCTTTCTGATTTTGTAATGTAGGCATTTAGAGTTATAAAGTCCCTCTAAGGACTGTTTTCAACGTGTCCTGGAGGTTTTGTTGTGTTGTATTGTCCTTTTCATTAGCTCCAGGAATTCTTTTCTTTCTTTCTTAATTTCTCCTTTGATCCATTCATCATTCAGGAGTGTGTTCTTTAATTTCCTTGTGTTCATGTAGCTACTAGGGTTTCTTCTGATGTTGATTTTAAGCTTTATTGCAGTGTGGTCTGATAGAATATATGGAATTATTTCATTTTTTTCGTGTTTGTTAAGGCTTGTTTTATGCCCCAGTATATGGTTGATTTTGGAGAAAGCTCCATTGGGTGTTGAATAGGAAAAATATTCCTTGGTGCTTGGGTGGAATATTCAGTAGATGTCTGTTAGGCCTATTTGATGTATTGTATTGTTTAATTCAAATGTCTCTCTGTTAATTCTGTCCTGTTGACCTATCTAATGGAGATACTGGGGTATTGAAGTACCCCACTATTAATGAGTTGGGATTAACCTGGGACTTAAAGTCCTGTAGTATTTATTTTATGAAGTTGGGTGCACCAGAGTTTGGTGAATATATGTTCATGATTGTAATATCTTCTTGGTCAGTTGTTCCTTTGACTGAAATGAAGTGGCCCTCTTTATCTCTTCTGATTAGTTTTAGTTTGAAGTATATTTTGTCAGATATTAGAATTGCAATACCTGCTCTTTTCTTAGTACCATTCTATTTGTATATTTTTTTCCATC
>NW_008358097.1:381105-381671 GCF_000622305.1 Nannospalax galili
TAATGGGTTTTTTCTTTATATGTGACTTATTGTTATTCTTCTGCAGCTTTCAGTATTCTCTCTTTGTCCTGTACGTTTAATGTTTTTACTGTGGCATGCCATGGAAAGTTTCTTTTCTGATCTGTGTATTTAGTGTTCTGTATGCTTCTTTTATTTGTATGGGCACGTCTTTCTTTGATTTTGGAAAATTTTCTTCTACAATCTTGAAGATCAGGTCCATACAATTATCCTGAGATTCTTCTCCTTTGTATGCCTACGTTTTGTAAGTTTGTTTTTTTTTTTTTATGGTGTCACACAATTATTGCATATTCCATTCTTATGTTTTCTTAAATCTTTCATAAGCTTTCCTTGAGTGGTCTAATTTGTCCACTTTATCTTCCAGTCTTGATATTTTGTTTTCCATTTCATTCATCTTATTGGTGAAGCTTTCTCCTATGGTTTCTAACTGGCTTACTAAGTGTTTCACTTCCTTCATCATTTCAGCCTGAGCATTCTTCAATATTTCTAATTCTTGCCTGAATTCATTCAGAAATTTATCCCTATCTTCTTTCAGTTCTTTGATTTCT
>NW_008358097.1:381791-383430 GCF_000622305.1 Nannospalax galili
GTGGGAATATATTGCTTTGATTTTTCATGTTATTTTTTTTCTCTGTGACTTTGACATGTGGATTTCTTTTGTAGATTCTGGTTCTTGTTTGAGAATCAAACCTTCCTTTCTTAAGTTTTAGTCTGTTTCTTTTTGTAAAAGTTATGTACCTTTGTGACCTTTGTGGTTTACTTGTTGCACATGAAAAGCTGGCTGGTCTAGGCTTTAGGTTCTCTCTTTTGACTTTATATTGGAGTGGTGAAATTGCTTTTGACTTGCTGCTGCTCAGGAGTTCCAACAGAGGCCCAATTCGGACAAGGATCAGATGAACTAAGGCTTTCTCCTAAGGTCTGGACCCTCTAGGAAAGACACTGGCCTCAGGAATTTGAGGGCTGGGCTGGCTTGGGAGGAGGGTCCTGGAAATTGGTCTAGGCTTTAGGTTCTCTCTTTTGACTTTATATTAGAGTGGTGAAATTGCTTTTGACTTGCTGCTGCTCAGGAGTTCCCACAGAGGCCCAGTTCGGACAAGGATCAGATGATCTAAGGCTTTCTCCTAAGGTTTGGACCCTCTAGGAAAGACGCTGGCCTCAGGAATTTGAGGGCTGGGCTGGCTTGGGAGGAGGGTCCTGGAAAGATGCTGGCCCCCAGGGATGCAAAAGATGGGCCAGTGCCCCTGCTAGGAGGAGAGATGGTGTGGGGGAGCTTGGACGGTGAATGAGGCTGCGGGAGTCAAGGCACAATGAGCACATCCAAACTTATTGAGGCAAGCTGCTGGCTCCAAGAAGTTGTGGGGCTGGAGATGGGCCAGTGCCCCTGCTAGGAGGAGAGATGGTGTGGGGGAGCTTGGATGGTGAATGAGGCTGCGGGAGTCAAGGCACAATGGACACATCCAAACTTATTGAGGCAAGCTGCTGGCTCCAAGAAGTTGTGGGGCTGGGCCACCCAGAGATGCAAATGGAGGTGGGAACTAGAGGGAGGAATTAGGTTGGTTTAGATGCAAATGATCAGAAAGTAGTGGAGAGTTTGGGCCAAGAGATCAGTCCAGAGAGCTGGGGTGCCAAGACCAGAAATATGCTAGTCCCCCTGCTAGGAGCAGAGATGGAGTAGGGGAGCTGGGAGGGTGAATGAGGCTGGGGGAGTCAAGGCACAGTGGGCACAGCAGCAAAGCTTACCCAGGCAAACTGCTGGCTCCTAGCCAGACATGGTTGAGCAGGACCTTTGACTTATATTCTCATAGATAGAACTGGTAAAAGAAAGTAGCCAGGAGTACCTCCCAATCCCATGTGACCCCTGAGAAACAGACCCTCAAATGACCTTACATGTAAAAATAAATTGATTTATTTTGGCCAAGTGTATGGACTTAAACACCCAAAAGGAAAGTATAACCAAAGAGTACAGTCATCAGTATATTTCTTTAAGAGGTCATGGGATTAAACCTCCCTTACATTAGGCTTAAGTGTATATAAAAAGTTATTTAGACAATTATTTCTCATTGATGATTTTGTTCTTAACCAGAAACTGCTGCTCAGATGTGAGACTTCAAATCTTGGTCTCCAATACTGTAGTGCCCACCTGTAGCTAAGTGAGACAATGAGCTGTTTTTCTAAAATTATGGATAAATAAACCTTTGAGAGGGTACTGACACTGATTTTAACCACTC
>NW_008358097.1:384996-389514 GCF_000622305.1 Nannospalax galili
TCAAGTGGGGTACTGTAAAAATAACCTAATATACATGGCTGGAGTGGTCATAGATCTTAGAGAAAACCTCAAGACTGTCAGCTAGAATAATGTGATTTTTTCCTATGTGCAAAATATGTATCCTTATATTTACAGACATATATCCCAGTCACTACTCATCAAAGAAGCTCATTTTGCATCAGTCAGAATCTGTTATCAAGTACAACAACTGGTCACACATGGATATTGTCTATGAATTTCCCAGGCCTAAATGACACATCTAAAATGCAACCTCTATACCTAAGGCTCATGAAACAGAACAGGGATAATGAAGAGGAAACTAACGAATCTCTCAGTTCTCAATAATGAAGCCCCTTCATGCAGTGGAGGACGAGGAACACAAAAGGTCACTAATGGCCAAAGTGTAGAGATCAAGAGCCTGCTGAATGATGGTCTTTGGACAGGATCCCTTTATTAAACTTCATCCATCCAAGGCTCAGGGACCATTGCAGAAAAAGGGGCAGAAAGATTTTAAGAGCCAGGGAGGAGGTGCATGACCATATGGAAACAGGGTCCTACAAGCTCCTGAGAACCTGCTCATATGATATGGCAATGATGTCAGCATACACAAGTCCTGTGCAAACTCAGCCACACAATAACCCAACATAGAACTGGGAAAATGAACAGCCAGCAGACCTCAAGCTTGTCTGAAGGAATGTTGCTGATAGATGAAGAAGAGCTGATTTTCCTAAAACAAGGGACTCCAGATAGGCTGACTAGACTTAGTGGATAGACTTGCACTGAGGAAGGGCTGGAGACACTGACAACCCAATAGGCCTTAACAGGGATGACAGAATATATGGGCTCCAGTGCGGGGCTTATCAGAGTATGCCAGTGGGGATGGGTGTGTAGAGATGTTTAGATTGTTTGAGATGTTCTGTATGAAATACAAAAAAATTCAGTTATAAATATGTAAAATAAAGTAAAAATTAAAAAAAGAGACATGGGTGCCTAATTATTGAAAGTAGACAGAGGAATGGCAAATCTTTAAAAAGGTAATCTTTTATATCAATCACAACAATATGGTAGTTCTGAGGGACTGTAGCAGGAGAGGGAACATGAACTGTAAGGATGGTTCCTGAACACCCAGAAGATGATTTACATCAGGCAGTATTTTTAAGTATTGTGTAATATTTAGTCAAACATAAATGCTTTTGAATAAATGTTGATCAGATGTAAGAAAATTACTTCAGATTCCATCTCACCTCAATAAGAATGGTCATTATGAAGAAAACAATTGAAAATAAATACAGACAAGGGTGAGGAAAGGGAAACCCTTTTACACTGTTGGTAGGAGTGGAAACTGTTGCAGCCACCATGCAAATCAGTGTGGAAGTTTCTCAGAAATCTCCAAGCAGAATTGCCATATGTCCCAACTATCACACTCCTGGGAATATACCCAAAAGACTCTGTACACTATCACAGAGATACTTACACATCTATGGTCATATTTTCTTTATTCACAATAGCTAGGAAATGGAATAAAACTAGATTACAATCAGCTAATAAATGGATAATGAAAATGGGCTTCATGTACACAATGGGATTTTATGACTTTTGACTGTGGAATTACAGTGTGCCTTGTAATGAACTAAATTGGATTTATTTTATTGACATTTTGTAAACTTCTTGAAATTGTATATTCATGATGCTCAAAAATTTCTGAAGTTCTCAACCATTCTTGTGTGTAGGATATCTGGTCCCTCTTTCCTTTTCCTTTTAGAATTTCCATAAATCATCAGTTTGCCTACTTACTGACCTGTTGTTAACACCATAAGTTCTTTTTATGTTTGTTTCTCCTTCTACCTAGATAATTTTAATTTGTCTATAAGACACTTGGTAGTTGTTTCTGTTTGTTTGTTTAAGTCTGTTCTTCAGTGCCTTCTGTTTAGTTATGTATCCCACAGTTCAGTAACATATTGGATGCTCCTGTTAATGTTATTTGTTCTGTTTTATTTGTAACATTACATTTCTGATTTATTATGATACCTTCATACATTCTCTTTAAGTACACAGAACATCTATAAAAACGGGGTGATTCATGGATTACTGTGTATTCAGGGTTCCTTGACAACTATTTGTTTCCTTGATTTTGTTGAGTGATGTTTCATCTTTTTACTTTTTTAAAAAATATATTTCATTGTGGAGGGATGCACATATACAGGTCAAAGGACAGTTTTGTGGAGTTGGTTCTCTCCTTCCACCTTTATGTGGGTTTGAGATATCAAAGCCACATCAGGCAAGCAATACCTGTTGAACTATCTGAACAGCCCCTCTGACTCTGTGTGTGTGCGCACACACGTGCAAGCATGTGTGCTAATACTGTGCACCTGCAATTTAGAAAACCATCACTCATCACCACTCCACTTACTGTCTTTACACAGAAGAATTTACCAGTCATTCCAGATAGAAAGTCAGGGGGACAATAAAATTCTTTCTGAGGATGGATGGATGCTACCTGTTGAACTATCTGAACAGCCCCTCTGACTCTCTGTGTGTGTGTGCGTGCACACACGTGCAAGCATGTGTGCTAATACTGTGCACCTGCATTTTAGAAAACCATCACTCTTCACCACTCCACTTACTATCTTTAGACAGAAGAATTTACCAGTCATGCCAGATAGAAAGTCAGGGGGACAATAAAATTCTTTCTGAGGATGGATGGATGAGTCTTCTCTGGACTTTATGCCCAAGATTTCAGTTGACATTTTTCCCTTTGCTCCTAATTCATGATTTCTGTCTCCCTCCAGAGGATCACTGTGGTAACGCAATATTTTGGGGGATAGAAAAGGCAGTTATATTCACTTTTGGGTATCTGTTTCCAACAGAGTTTGAATTCAATGAAGAAAAAGTATCCCCCCAGGGTCCCCAGAGACAAGATGGTGAGTACATGTTGCACCCTTTTGTTTCTCTTCAAAGGGAGATGCTGTGAGTTGGGGTTTTTCTCTCAGTACAACCTCTATCTCCTTGCTAGGAAGTTACTAAGCCATAAACTCGCTTAGAGTACTGTGTATTCTTAACTCTACATTGGGAATTTTCAATAATCCTATTTTTTAATATATGCTTCTGTTGAGAAAATATCTTCATGGAGAAAAGAGGGCTTGGGAGAACCTTTGGCCAACTTGGTTTAAACAGCATTAAAGTTTTCAAAAGTAACATTTTGTGGATAAAGACCTTAACTCTATGACATATTAAAAGAAATGAAATATTAATTCACATATATTGAAAGTTCAAGGAATTTAAGAACGTATCAAAGTCTAGTATTTGAAATTTCAGATATCTCAAGCAAGTAGAAAACAATGCAATATGCACAATCATACTGAAGTTAGCAATAGCATTGAATGTAAGCATAAATATCAGACATCTAATAATGTAGTAAAAGGAACACAACATAACTAAAATGACTAATTGATAAAATAATCATTAAGAAAAATTTGAATAAAGCTGTGCTTTTAAAATTAAGGAATAGGGGCTGTAAAGATAGCTCAGAGGTTAAGGGCACTGACTGCTCTTGCAGAGGGCCCAGGTTCGATTTCCAGCACCCACAAGGTGGCTACAAACCGTAATTCCAGTTCCAGGGGAATCCAAAGCCCTCTTCTGACCTCCGCTGCATTGCAAGACATAGGTGCACTCACATAAATGCAGACACTACACTCATACTCATAAAATAAAAATAATAAATAAAATATTTAAAGAAAATAAAATTAAGGAAAAACTATCATGAGGGACTGTAAAAGCACTTGCTGCTAAGCCTGATAACCTGATTTCTATTCATGGGACCCATGATGTGAAAGGAGAGTATCAACTACTGTATGTTGTCCTTTGACATTATATGCACACCGTGGCACATGTGTACTCACACGCATAAACATGTAAATAAAGAAATAAAATATTATTTTATGAAA
The DNA here is from genome assembly GCF_000622305.1 of Nannospalax galili. NCBI lineage: Eukaryota > Metazoa > Chordata > Mammalia > Rodentia > Spalacidae > Nannospalax > Nannospalax galili. Next base: position 388,941 of record NW_008358097.1, read on the forward strand.
ATACTAACTTCTGCAAATATCTCACTGGTCTACTAGTACCATTTCCTACTTGATTTTCTTGCTAAACTGAAACCAAAAAGCTGTTGACTATTCAAACTCATCGAGTTATCAATTGAATCTGTGTCACTAATCTCCAAAATTCACATAGTAAAATCCAAACTCTAGTGTGATGATATTTGGGAATGGAAACTTGGGAAAGTAATTAGATTATGAAGGCAGGGTCCACATGAATGTGATCAGCGCCTTCAGAAGAAGATGAAAACCTTCCCCTCCGTGTGTGGAAATGAGGTGCTGGCAGTGTGTAAATTACCAGAGGGCCATCACTAGAACAGAGCATGATGACCTCAGATATCACATGTCCAGCTTTGGGGACTGTGTAAAATGATTTTTTTAAGCTGCATAGTCTCTTATACCTAATTATGGCATCCAAAAGCTGACCATGGAATATCCCCAGCTTTGCTGTCCCTGCACCCTGCTCATAAAGTGTTATCTGTTCCCACACATCACACAGCAATTTAAAGCATAAACTAATTAATGGGCAAACAATGTGAACTCTCTCCAAAGTGTTCTTTAA
>NW_008358097.1:389601-392972 GCF_000622305.1 Nannospalax galili
GTTTATGCTACTGTTTAGCTCCACAGAAAATGTTCTTCTTAGAGCCTATTTCACTCTGTAATGCTTGAGCCCTGGCTAATCTCAAAACTTTCAGCTGATTTTTTAATCTTTCCACACTGTAAAATATACTTGATAAATATTTTTAAATATTTATATATTATGTTATTTTATATGTATGAGCATATTGGCTACATGTGTGAAAGTGCACCTATGTTCTGCAGTACTCACAGAGGTCAGAAGACAGCATAGGATCTCCTAGAACTGGAATTACAGAAAGTAGTTAGAAGCAATGTGGATGGTGAGAATCAAACTTGGTCTTTGAGAGTACCCAGGGCTCTCAATTGCTGAGCCATCTTTCCAGCTCCAATAAGTCTTTTTTAAACAACCCAAAGTAACCTAAAGCACAGCTGTAAATTGGAGAACTAGATTAAAAATACCTGGAAGCTAAAAAGAATAATTTTAGCAACTAAAATTTCAATAATGCTAACCAAACCCTGAATTAAGGAAGTACTGAATTGAACATACCCGAGAAAATTCTGTCTTACTTTAATAACTCAAGGTCTAAGTTCAAAATGATACACATGAAATAATACAAAAATAAAAATTAAAGCAAATATATCAAATTTATTTGTTTGTCACATGAGTTAATGCATAAAAACTACAGGATTTTAGCTGGGTGTGGTGGCGCACGCCTTTAATCCCAGCACTCAGGAGGCAGAGGCAGGCAATTTCTGTGAGTTCAAGGCCAGCCTGGTCTACATAGTGAGTTCCAGGACAGCTGGGGCTACAGGGAGACCCTGTCTCAAAAAGACCAAAAAAAAAATAACCTACATAGGATTTTTCATATACAGTTAAAATTCTGAGAGTAAAAATAGGGTGTTTGTTCTTTCCAATATTCTTAACTTTATTGACATTAGTGTGTACATACTTTCTCTTATGAGAAATCATGATTTAAGAACGTTTAGGATAATATACTTTATTAGCTCTTAGCAACTCCTTGTATTGGAATAGAATAATGAATATTTCTCCACTTTTTCAATTTAGAAGTATCCACAAGTTACACTTTGCTCAAATTCTTGTGGGGAGGAGTGACAGACAAACCTGCTTTCCTCTCTAGACTCTCTAGTAGGAGGTGTGTTTCTTTTCTTTTCAGGCCTAGAGGCTAAGCTTATTTTGTGACTATAAACAAACTTTGATATTCAGTATTGACAGTATAGCCTCAAGCTCTCATGGATATTTATTTCTTAGTTTCTCTCAGTAAAACCTTAACAATTTCTCAGTATGTAAGAGTTGTTTGGATTTCATTGTGAATGCTAGGATAAACTTTGTATTCCAAATACCTTACCTTACTCACATATACAAGATGCCTTTGAAGTGTAAAGAAATGTAATCAAGTGTTTTCAAGTAATTTGAAGAGGACAGATTTCTTCCCATCATTCAGAAGCCTGTCACAGTACTTCTGAGGCTAGAAGTGTACACATGTACTTTAAACCACAAATACCCAGCTCAGGCAGGTTGTGAGATAACTGTAGTTGACTCAGTATTATGAACTTGTAAACTCCTTTCTAGAACTTTCAATCAAGGAGCTATCTAAACTACAACACTGAACCATTTATATATCATAAAGAACATGTATAGTTGGAAATACAAAGTGTTAATACAAAACATTTCCTGCAGCTTTTCTATACACTATTACTGCTTTCCCCTACAAAACGCATTGTGATCCAGTTTCCATAAATAGTTCCACAAAGCTACTTTGATTTCCTTATTCCTTAGGCTGTATATTATAGGATTCATATATGGAGGCATCACAGAATAGACCAGAGATATCAAAAAATCCCAAAGCTCTGGGGAATCAGGAACTGATTTCAAATACGCAATGACATCTGTGACTAAAAATGTGCTCACAACTATGAGATGGGGCATGCGGGTAGAAAAGGCTTTTGACCTCCCTTGTGACAAGGGCATGCTCAGCACTGTGTTGAAAATGGAAACATATGGAAACACTATGGACACTAAGCAGAGAAATCCATAAACAGTTCCAATGATGACACTAATGTCAATGGTGACATGAGTCTTTGAGCAGGAAATCTTCAGTAGAGAAGGGATATCACAGAAGTGTGGCACTTTTCTGGAGTCACAGAAAGATAAAGAGAAGGTGCCATGTGAACATAAGCCTCCCAAAAGACTTCCAAATAGCCAAGAGGCAGCTACCATCTGCACACAGACTGTCCTGTTCATGATGGCATCATAGTGTAGTGGGTGACAGATAGCCACATAGTGGTCATAGGACATGGCTATGAAGAGGGACATTTCAGATGGAACAAAGAAAACCATGAAGAAGACCTGACACACACATACTGGGAAAGAGATAGTGCTCCTGTGAGACAAAGAGCTGAGAATGAGCTTTGGGACTGTGACTTAAATGAGGCAAACATCGAGGAAGGACAAGTTCTTCAGGAAGAAGTACATGGGGGTGTGAAGACACCGGTCCACAGTGACAAGCATGGTGATGTGAAGGTTCCCATGAGGGACACCAAGTAAATCAGCAGAAACAGAAAGCCCTGGAGCACCTGGAGCTGCTTGTTGTCAGACAATTCCATGAGGAAGAACTCTGTCTCCACTATGTGATTGGTCATGTTGTCCACTGTTTACCTACCATGAGACAAAGGAAACACAGGTGCAGAGCTCATGCTGAGCCTTCCTCCTAATAACAAAGCATTTTATATCTGTAAGGTGCAATGACAATATCATTCCTATAAAACTGGGACATTTTTATTCTCCTTAATACATGCATGTTCTTCATGAACTTCTCAATATGTCTCTCTCAATACTTATTGCAGTGATAGTAACAGAGTGGAAGGTTTAGACAGAAAATTCCAAACAATTTTGTGATTTTGACTTGTATGTTAGTAAGATTTATAAAATATATTCTGTTTTAAAATTTTAGATAAACTATCTGGAAAAGAATGAATTTCTAAAGGAATTGAGAGGATTATATAGTCTAAAAATTTGGAATATTTATAATTTTGGATATTTATAATTCTCTGATCATATCATTATAAACTTAATATTTGGTAATAATTCATATGTGTGAGAAGCATATGGATATAGGTAAATATTATCCACTCTTAATACCTCAATCTCCCCTCAGTTTCTCTCCCTCTTTTTTCTTGCTCTCTCCCTCTCCCACTGGAAGATGAACAGACACTTTTAATCTTATTTGTAAATAGAGTTTATACTATTATAGTATTTAGATGGAAGCAAATGTTACCAAAATATCGAAAATAAATAAATTAGCTCGAACAAGTAGGATGAGATCAGTGGTGAATAATATCACTTGGTAGAAACTAAGCCTTTAATGAGAGTGG
>NW_008358097.1:393008-401047 GCF_000622305.1 Nannospalax galili
CTTTAACTCCAGTTCCAGGGGAATCCGAAGCCCTCTTCTGACCTCCATGGTATTGCATGACACAGGTACACTCACATACATGCAAGTATTTTTCTGCAACACTATGATTAATTTTTTTTGGTGTTTTTGAGACAGAGTCTCCCTGTAGTCCCAGCTGTCATGGAACTCACTATGTAGACCAGGCTGGCCTTGAACTCACAAAGATCCACCTGCCCCTGCCTCCCAAGTGCTGGGATTAAAGGTGTGCGTACCACACCCAGCACACTATGGTTAATTTTTAAAACTATTTTACTATTTTTATTTTCTGTGTATGAGTGTATTGCCTGTATGTGTGTAAGTGCATCCATTTCATGCAATACCCGAGGAGGTCAGAAGAGATTGTCAGATGCCCTGGAACTGAAGTTATGGATGGATTTTTAGATGCCATGTGGGTGCTAGGACTTGAACCTAGGTCCTCTATAAGAGCAGCCAACTCTATTACCCACTGAGCCTTTGCTCCAGGTTCTGATTGTTTTTTTTTAATTTTATGTATTTTTCAATTACTGACTGTATTCTCTCCCTAACTGAATAGTTTGGATTCTGATACTCAAAAGAAACTTCCATTTCTCAGATAGCCTTACTGTTTTATGCTCAGTAGAACACTGATTCAATTCTATGTTTGTAGATGCCACTCTGTTGAGTGACTTTGATACTGGACTTCAACCCTGTTTGGAACCCTCAACAATTCTTTCAGCTTGGTACTACTATTGTTGCTGCCATATAGTGTATGGTGAACCAAGTTAAGAAACCCTAAAAATTATTCCTCTGTGTACACATGAACAATGGGAGAAGATGCCTTTCAGTTATCTGTATTTGCCCTCAGTATCTTTATTATTCTATGTGATGATCCATTGTTAACTTTTAATCTAAATTTTACTGGCATAATTGTTAGATGACCTCTTCTTTTCTTTGTTTGAAATAACATTGAACATAGCTCCATGAGCAGACTAAAACATGGCGTGCAGACAACGTGTCCTGTACATCTCAAAAATTACCATTTGCTAGCTGTACTACAGGATACTAGATCATGATTACAGACAGACAAGGACTTTGAAGTCTCCCAATGTGACTACCAGGAATCATCTATCAAAAGACAAATGTAAAAAATTCCCCAGTACAGGATATAATAATTCTTTCTCTGCTGGGAGTAAAATTATCAACAGTTTTACCCAGCTGTGAAAACTTAGAACTACAATACTGACCGTGGTGGTAAGATATAGCCATGGGTGAAATAGTGGCCCAGCTGTTATGAGGATAACTAGTTACTTTCTAATTAGCTTGAAGGCCCACACCACTTAAGGTAACACATAATTTGTCCTGTAAATATAATCAAGAACCCATTTTGGGGGAGCTCATAGGTCCCAATGTTAAATCTACTACTATTAGTCTGCTAAATGGACAAAATGTCAAACTGTTCTCTAAATTTGCATCTTCCTTTTGGGGAAGAATTTTTGAGACAGAGTCTTCCTGTAGGTCAAGCTGGCCTTGAACGTTCTATGTAGACCAGGCTGGCCTCCATCTTACAGAGATCTGCTGGACTCTGCCTCATAAGTGTTAGGAATAAAGGTGTGCACCATCAAGTCCAGAAATTTTTTATCTTTCTACCCATAGAATACTTAAGTTTTTGGATCTCATCAGAGAAACTTCTTTGTGCAAAAGGTAGTGATTAATAAAGAAACTCACAAATGGACAAAGTGCAGAATAAGTGTCAGTGGATCGTTCAGCAACAAATGGGACATTTATATTACTACCAATTCCCAAGCCTGTTTGCCTGCACAACAGCAAACTAGTCAACAATCAGCATGGTGTGGAAAGGGATTCACGAAAACCTGTCATTAACTGAGAAGCTATTCACATTTGATGGCTTCTGGAGAAAAGAGAGTTAGATTTATATGGGGTGTGTCTTCTAGTAGGTCAACCATGCTCTAGTGAATAAACTCACACTCAGAAAAATATGGACATCTCAAATAGGAATCTATTGGTAATTTTTTTATAAAACAGCACATGATGAAGCTCTGGGTAAAGGGGGAGAAGTTCAGTACATGTGTTAGGGGTGAAAGTGATCAAAATACATAGCATGGAATCTCAAATAATTAATTAAACATTAGAAAAATAAAGACAAATTTGTCTCTAAATACAAATGTCAATTAGTCTGATTTGTTTCCTGTTATATAATTTCAACATACTGTACCCCATATATCTGAAATATACTATATAATTTTAAGTTTTTAAATCTGGAATTCAGGTTAACAGGCAAAGGAAATTTGGACTTTGCATAATCAGCTCCTGCTTGAAAGCTCTTACATAGAAAATAGACTTCTCTGCCTTTACCTGGCTGCACACTCTCCTCCACATTTCTGTTTCCACAGTCTATGAAGCCCCAGATTTCAGACATACCTGGAAGGGTTCAAAATGTCACCTTTTGTTTTACTCTTCAACCCTGGTACTACTCATGGTGTGAGAGAGAAACTCTGTGACTTTGAATTTATCTAAAATGTTCACTTTTTAATGAGACAAAAATAATTTTCAGTGGTGGCACTTCACCCCACAGGGAAAGCAATGGATTGCAGATGAAGAACAATGGTCATGTGGCTGTGAATGCAGTCCTACAGGAAGAATTACTCACCTGGGCTATGAGTGATGGTGCAGCATGGTCCTACTCCTCCTGCCTCACACTATGCAATCTTGCTCTGACCCCTTCTGGAGTATATCTCTGAAACTCCTATCTGGCTTCCTGATGAGAGACACACCAGACTGTGTGCACTGCAATTGGCCTGCTGGCCTATTGCAATACAAAGGAAACATTGACATGTCTAAACTCCAGTTAAAAACTTGAAGTCATATGTGTTTTCTGGGTGTCAATGAATTTGGACCCAGTATTTCTGTCTTTTATTTATATAGTATTTTATTACTGTGCTTCCTCTGAGGTTAGAAAGTCTACATTGTGATCACAAGTATCTTTCAAAATTAAGATATACCTGAGGTAACAAGCAGAATTCTCACTTTTCCTTAAAGAATACACCCAAAATTTACACATAAGTACAAGTATTACAGTTATAATTGCAATTACAAAAATTATCATTGAAGTATACTTTGCATAGTATCATATACAAAAATAATAACCCATCATCAGAATAGGGGACCTACAAGGCATAAAGAATTTCAAGAATGATTTTATTTATAAAGCTAAATGGAAAATGCAAGTTAAATCCACACATAGCTTAAATAACATCTGTCAAAAATATGATTTTTAGTCAAAGAAGATTTACCACCCATACAATAGCCCCATTCTGGTTCCCTTGTGCCTATAAATCTCCAAGTTAAAAAGTCAATGTAAAGATTCAAAGCTATGATGTACAGATAAAGGAGGATATGGAACCTTGCCTATTCTTGGTCTGGGGTACCCCATTCAGAATATTTTTTCTGATTCCAGCTACTTCCTGTAAAGTTCATAATTTCATTTTTCTTCACGGGGCAATAACATTCCATTGAATACATGTATTACATTTTCATGATTTGTTCATAAGTTGATGCACATCTAGGCTGATTCTATTCCCTAATTGTTGTGGATAGAACAGCACTGAACTTTGTTGTGCATGTATTCTGTAGAAGGATATGGAGCCCTTGTGGTATATACACAAGAGTAGTGTAGCTGGGTCACAAGATACTTCTATGTCTAGCTTTTTGTGAAAACCCCAGGTTGATTACACAGTGGCCACACTAGTTTACTTTCCAACTGTTGGAGTATCAAAAAGCCCCATTAGATTAACTGTTTTAATAATAAAATCTCTAATCCATCAGTCAGTGGACCCACCTTTCCAGTTTCACCAGTCCATCACCTGGTCAGAGGACTACCCCTAGGAAGGTGGATTCAGTAACTTATGTTAAAGAGATAAGGAGAACACCTAGTGCATTAAGGAGACAGTGAACTTCTATTGCTCAGAATCCCTACCTCTCAGTGCAGTTCTTGTGGATCTGGGTGGCAGACATGTGGCTCTCTATAATAAATCCTACCAACCTCAGGAGAACATACTTTTTCCCCTTTTCTTCTTCATAACTCTTCTCCAAGCATGGTTACTCTAATGATTTACTGTTCTAGCTCTTATACTTCTTTAATTTTTATCTAAAGGTTTGTTCTCCTCATCATGTGGCTGTTGTACCTGCCCTCCATATAGGCTCTAAACTGAATGACTTCATGGGTTTTTCTCTTCTCTCCTCCATTCTGCTCTCTCTCCTCCATGGGTTTTTCTAACCTCTCCTCCATCCTCAGACAGCTGTCAGGATCTTTTTCTTTAAATTGTCTTAAAACTTTTGTTTGCATCCACTCTTAAATTCTTTTATAATTCAGAGTAATAACTCTTTAGAAATTGCTGTTTGTCCCTTGTATCACCGGCCACACTGTGCAAGGGCTCTCCTTTCCTCAGATCCACACTGGCATATGTTGTCTTCTTATTCTAGATAATGGGCATTCTGGCTGAGGCAAATGGAGTCTTAAAGTCATTTTAATTTGCATTTCCTTATGGTTAAGTATTTTGAAAAAATATTTTGTGAGTTTGCTAGCCATTTGTATTTTATTTTTATAATTCTTTTTTCACTTCTGTAGCCAATTTTTATTAGATCCTTGGTTTTCTTAATGTTTAGACCTTTTAACATTTCTTTTATATTCTAGATGCCAATCATCTACCAGATAGATGGAAAATATTTTCTCCCATTCTGTGGGCTGCTTCTTCTTTCAAGTGACAGTTTTCTCTGTTGTAAGGGGTCATTTTTCATTTCATAAGGTCTTATTTGCTAATTGTTGGTCTGATTTCCTTCACTGACCAAGTCCTATTCAGAAAGTCCTTATCTATGCCTATATTTTGAACTTACTCCTTCCTTTTAGTTATCAATTTAGGAGTATCAAGTGTTATTTAGAGGTGCTTGATTCATTCATAATTGATTTTTGGGTAAGATGAGAGATAAAGATAGAATTTCATTCTTCCATATGTTGATATATAGGCTTTCTACCACCATTTGTTAAAGATTCTGTATTTTTAGATTCTCTTTTTAAAAATCAGGTAACTGTAGTTGTGTAGACTTATAATTAGGTTTTATCTATTTGTTTTGTGCCAGTAGCAAGTGAATTTTTAAAAAAATTATGGTTCTGTAGTATGACTTGAAGTCAGGTATAGTAAGTGATACCTCCCACAGCATTTTTATTGTGGTTCAGGATTTCTTAACCTATACTTGATCTTTTGGCTAAATTTTAAGTTTTTTTCTATATCTGTGAGGAATGAACCTGGAATTTTTATTGATATTGCAATGAATCTGTAGATTGCTTTTGGTAGGTAGCCATTTTCACAATATTAAGTTTTCTTAGCATCCTCACCAGCATTTGTTACCATTTGTTTTTCATAGTAATTTTTTACTGGAGTACCTCCAGCACTAGCCTGATAGTAAAGGGAGCTGACACTCTGAGACAGCTACACCTGGTAAGCCCATGTGAATTTGCAGTCACTCAGGACCAAGTCTTAGAAAACCACAGAATCCAACCTGGACCTAATTAACACAGTCAGAGGCAAAATGTGTATGCTGCTTCGAAGAAGGCTGGAGATGATGCCTCTGTTGTGTCTTAATGCCTGTTCTTTTGGTACTGTGTCTCAGTCTGTGTTTATCTATGTGAATAGAATATCATTTTCCTATTCAAGACTCCTTTGCTCCACGCTTGTTGTCTGCTTTTGTTCCTGTCCCATCATGTCTGGGCCTCTCTGCTTTTCACCTTCTAGTTACAATGTCATGGAAAATTAAGGAAAAGAATATTCTGCTATCATATCTTTCCAAATTCTTTTAGGTGTTATTGTTTTCTATGTTCCTTATTCTTATTCTCTTCATTACAGATACTTAATCCAAGGTTACAAATGATAATTTATGATGTGACTTTTCTAATCCATGCAGCCAGACATATAGACTTCTGGAGCACCAGAAAGCACATGGTAGAAGGAGATATCTCACTCCAAGTTGTTCTCCAACCTTCACGTGCATGCAGTGACATACCTGTGTACACATACATGATGACCCATGGAGGGAAGGGACTATTTCCTGTGTAGCTTAGTCCCAGCTGGGGACAGGCAGCGAGCCCCTTGGATGAAAAAAAAGGCAAAAATCGCACTGAGCACCATCATCCTTCTGTCCTATAAATTGAAAAATGTAATGCAGACTGACAGATTATAAAGGACAAAGGGAACATTAAAGTGTGCTAACAGGTCAACTCAAGGGAGTCAAGACAAATTCAAAGTCATTAGAATTTGAATTTCCTGATATATGAAGGCCAAGATTTACTGCAGAGTTTTTAATGGATGGTATGTTCTACACAGGCAGGATAAGTTTAACCAGGAAAAATTCAAAGGGTTCATTAAGGTCAGAATGTATTAGAGATCTCTGTCTGTCTCTGCCTCCTAGGTGCTAGGAATAAATGAGTGGACCACCAAGTCTGGAAAATTTTTATCTTTCTATCCACAGATTACTTAAACTTTTGGATCTCATCAGAGAACTTTCTTGGTCCAAAAGACAGTGATTAATACAGAAACTCACAAATGGAAAATTTACAGAGAATAAGTGTCAGTCGAGCATTCAGTAACAAATGGGACATTTATATTACTCCCACACTCCCCAAGCCTGTTTGCCTGCACAAGATCAAACTTGTCAACATTTCAGGATGAAGTGGAAAGGGGTTCATGAAACCCTGTCCCTAACTGAGGAGCTATGGACAGTTGATGGCTTCTGGAGAGAAGAGAGTCAGATTTATATGGGGTGTGTCTTCTGGTAGGTCAACCATACTCTAGTGAATGAACTCACACTCAGAAAAATATGTGCACCACAAATAGGAATTTATAGGTTCTGTTTTAATAAAACAGGATATGATGAAGCTGTGGGTTTGGTGAACAAGTTAGGGGTGAAAGTGATCAAAATACATAGCATAGAATCTCAAATATTTAAAATTAGGAAAATAAAGAGAAATGTGTCTAAATACAAGTGCTAATTAATCTGAATTAATCATTTCCTGTTGTATAATTTCATCAAAATGTTAAACTGCATCTTGTATATCTGACATATACTATATAAATTTAAGTTTTTAAATCTGGAATTCAGGTGAACAGGCAAAGGAAATCTGGACTTTGCATAATCAGCTCCCGCTTGGAAGCTTTTACATAGAAAATAGACTTCTCTGCCTTTACCTGGCTGTGCACTCTCCTCCCCATTTCTGTTTCCACAGTCTATGAAGCCCCAGATTTCAGACATACCTGGAAGGGTTCAAAATGTCACCTTTTGTTTTACTCTTCAATCCCTGTACTACCCATGTTGTGAGAGAGAAACTCTGTGACTTTGAATTTATCTAAAATGTTCACCTTTTTAATGATATAAAAATAATTTTCAGCTCCCTTATCCTCAGGCCTCTTGGGGTGGGTCCATCATGGAGCCCTCAGTGCCTTGAATCCCCCGGCCTCATTCACCCTTCCATCTCCCCCGCTGTTCTCTGCTCCTGGTTTGGGCCCTGCGCCATTCCTGGTCTTGGGTCCCCAGACACCTGGGGAACCAGTGCTGCTTCCTGATCCTTTTCGCCCAGGCCAGCTTGGTACCTTCCTTGGGCTCCAGGAGCACTGCTTCCGTGGGACCTGGCCTTGCCTTCACCTCTCCCTGCTTCCCGGACCTGCACCACTGGCTAATTCTCCTGGGCCGCTCTCCTGCCCTCAGGCCTCTCTTGGGGTAAGCCTACCACATAGCCCTCCCACCTTGACTCCTCCAGCCACACTCACCCTTCCAGCTCCCCCACTGTTCTCTACTCCAGAAGCTTGGGCCCTGTGCCATTCCTAGTCTTGGGGCCCCAGACACCTGGGGAGCCAGTGATGCTTCCTGACCCTTTTCACCCAGATGGCTTGGTGCCTTCCTTGGGCCCCAGGAGTACTGCCTCTGGACCTGCCCCCCCTCACCTCTCTCTGCTTACTTGGACCCCCCCCACTGGC
>NW_008358097.1:402805-407161 GCF_000622305.1 Nannospalax galili
GTGGAAGGGGAAGAAATATTTTTGTAAAGTAAATCACCTTTTTACTGAGACGGTGTTGCTAAATTGATTTCAGGCTCATCCTTCTGATGCAGCTAGTTTTCTACTAAAACACTGAGCCCAAAATACTTAAGAATCTGATGTTTATCATTTAAATCTCACATGAAGTGCACAACTGATAAACTACACAGATTCTCTGCCATTAGTTGTTGAACAAAACAGTGCTAATTAAAGCCATACTTTTTTTTGCTTTCTTTGTGTTTCATTTCATGTTTTTATTTTCCAGCTGCTTTCACAATTTCTATTGTCAACATGATTGTGAGAAACATAACCACAGTGAGTGGCTTCTGCCTCCTGGGGTTCTCTGACAAGAGGGAGCTGCAGATCCTATATGCTTGGCTCTTCTTGCTGATGTACCTGTTGGGCTTGGCAGGTAACTTCATCATCATCACCATCACAACGCTGGACCCACAGCTCCAATGTCCAATGTATTACTTCCTTAAACACCTTTCCCTTTTTGACCTCTCCTCCCTGTCTGCCACTGTTCCCCAGTCTATCCACAATTCCCTGACTGGCAGTGGATACATTTCCTATGCCCAGTGTGTGCTGCAGGTTTTCTTCTACATATCCTTAGGTTGTGCTTAGGTGGCCATTCTCACGGTGATGTCCTATGACCGCTATGTGGCCATCTGCCTCCCACTGCACTATGAGATCATCATGAATCCCAGAACATGCAGGTGTTCTGTGACACTTGTGTGGATAAGTGGACGGATCTCAGGATCCTTGTACACAGCAACCACATTCTCTATGAGATTCTGCAGGGCCAAAATAATCCACCAGTTCTTCTGTGATGTCCCACAGTTGCTCAAGCTCTCCTGCTCCAATGATTACCTTGGAGTGACTGGAGTGGCTGCTTTCCTGGCTGTGGTGGGAACTGCTTTCTTCACTGCCATTTGCCTCTCCTACATCCAGATATTCTCCACAGTCCTCAGGATGCCCTCTGGGGAAGGTCGGTGTAAGGTCTTCTCCACCTTTCTGCCCCACCTCTGTGTGGTCTCATTTTTTCTGTTCACAGCCACTATTGCATATCTAAAGCCAACTTCAGGCTCAACAACTGCTTTAGATCTCATGCTCTCAATGTTTTACACAGTACTTCCCCCAACACTCAACCCTGTTATCTACAGTCTGAGGAATGAGACCATTAAGTGGGCACTAAGGAAGTTACTTCTAGGTGGAGAATTCATTAAAAAATGATCATTTAATTTTGTTCTTAGTGTCTGATAACAGTTAACACAAGGGACATTTTAGTAGTTTGAATGCCTTTAATACGAATGTTAAGAATAATAGTATATCTTCTAGATAAAGTACATGATAAATTCATTGTGTAATAAAAGTTGTGCAGTTTTTCCTATATATTGAATTTATTTTTGTACTTTCAAGTTAATAAAAGATAAATAATTATAATCTAGTAATACAAACACAGTACTTCCTAACCCTATCAGTTCATACAATGGTCTATGCATAGATTGCTAACAATCTTCATATGAGTTTTGAAAAAATGTTAATGGTCAATATTATAATACTAATGACAGAGTGATTGTATTTGCTTATAATTCAATCCACCATGTTGCGGGAGGCCACTCCACAATGCAACTCGGTTCTGACCTGCAGAACTTCCACCTGGGTACCTGGATTGGGGGGCGGGGCTGTGGATGGAGCAAGTGACAAGAGAAATGGAGACAAGAAAGGTTTCTGATCGAGTCTCGTTTATTGAAGTTCAAGCAAGAATTTTAATAGAGAATGAAAACAAAGGAACACAGACTGCAAACCGTACATCAGTCAGAGCATAAGGGCTCTGACGCACATTAAAGGAGGAATCTCCGATTATAGAAGAATAGAACCGTATGTAGAAAAGAGAGCAAGGCCGTGGGCCAAGGCTATCTAGCAAGGCTATCTGGCCCCAGCTTTAAGCCAAGGTTTTGGGCCAAAGTTGTAAGCCCCGTCTGAGAGCCAAGGCCGTGGTTGCCTGCCAGAGTTTCCAGGCCAAGGCTGCGGGCAAAATGGAAAGCTGCCAGCTCAGGCCCATCAGCAGTTTTGAGAGGTAGACGAGACTCAGTTGAACCTCAGGCTCCTAGTCTCCCAACAGGTCCCCCTTTTTTATTTTATAGAGCTTATTGATCACAGATTGCTATACCCTTAGGGAACTGCACCTGTCTTAGGTTGGAGTATCTTTCCCCAAATGCTTACCGACCCATCATTGGATGAGGTAGCAGCAATAGGCTACCCTCCTGTCTTAGGTCGCTACAAGGGGAGATCCTCACGTACCCATCATTGAGTGTCCAGTTCATCTCTCAAGGGAGATGGCTAGCAGTGCCATTGTAGCAACGTGTCCCAATCTGCTCTTTTCTAAACTCTTGCTCCAAGAGATCAAGGCGATGGTAATAGGCCTGTATGGGTTTAGCCAAATGGAGCTCCTCCATCCGATGTTCAATAAAAACTAACAGCCTTTTCACTAAAAACGGCCCGTGTGAGAAGAAGCAAGATAATAACAAGGGATGTGATAGAAGGAATCCAAGAAAGAAAAGGAGAATCTAGTCATTTAGAAGGACTCTGATAGAAATTATGTAGCTTGTAGCTGATGGTCTTCAGGGTCTGTATATTCTGCTCCACCAATCCCGATTCATTGATGTAGAAACAGCATTCTTCCTGTAAGAAAAGACAAGTACCCCCCTTCTCCGCAGTAATAAGATCAAGGGCTCTACGATTTTGAAGGGCAACTTGAGCCAAAGAAGTTAATTGGCGTTGCAAGGATGCAAGGCTACTGGCTGTAGAATCTATAACTTGCTGTAATTGAGAATTAAATTCTTTTGCAGTATAAAGAGTATGCCCTAAAGCTCCTGCAGAAAGACTAGCAGAAACAGTAAGTCCTATCCCAATAGTAAAAGGAATAAACACCCCTCTCTTAATACAGGGGCGAAGTAGCCAAGCAAACTCTTCTGGTGTATACATGTTTAGCTGGGGTACAATAGTAATTAATACACAAGGTCCTGGAGAGAACACAGTGATCTGTTGATACAGAGATTCATTGCACCAGAAAGACGTAAGAGGAGGAGCATATAGAGGTGAACTAACATAGCAATTATTATGACACATGAAAGAGGGGGAAATATAGGTAGCAGTGATATAGCAGAGGAAAATATTTTGAGCAGGATTACGAAGCAATGGAATTGACGACATGGGGGGAGAAGGTGCAGTGCCAGCGGTATCAGTACTGAGTGCAAAGGAATTATTAACAGGGACAGCGGCCAGTAAAGGCCGACCAAAGAGGCACACAACAAACATGATGAAGCATTGATATTGGAAAGATTCATCAACTGTAAAGCAAAATTTAGATAATTGAGCCAAAGGGCAAGATTAAGGGTAGTGTTTGACTGTATGGCAAACTGAAGCTTAGTCTCACTCATAATGATAACCTGTCTCACTTGCTTATCAATGGTAGCAGGGACCAGCTTGTGGGAAATAGGTAGATACCCCACCGGGAGTGAGGCAAGCCCATTATTAAAAATTTTTCCTCAAACTCCACCCTGCCACCTGACATCCCAAGGATCGTCTATATGAATTACGAATTGACCATCATCATAGCTCAATATACCATTTTTGTTAAAAGCATCATGAAGGTGGCAACTCCAATATCTACACCCGCCATATGTGGCACTATCTGTGAGACAACTGCCTCTATTATCATAAGTGAAACATAGATAAGGTCTCAAATTAGAGGATAAAATAGATGGGGTGATCGGAATGACGACGGTTGACAACCCTTCACTGGACAGCGGGCAGTGCCAATGGTTTGCATGTTTTCATTGGAGCGTGTGTCTCCTTCTTTAACCTGGAATTCCCACTGCATCACCGTCTGCGACTGAATGGAACCAACCATAAAAAGCAGGATATAGCAAGCAGATGCCATTGCAGTCTGAAAGAGAACAGAGAGAAAAGAGAAACATTTCTCAGGGAGCCTCATTTTCCCTGGAACATTGATTAGCATTTATTTGCTTTACTAAGCATTCAGGTAACCAGCGGGCTGCATCATGTTGCTGTGAATAAACGCAGACAGATCCTCTGCCCCATATTAATACTGGATCTGGGCCATGCCACGAATTATCCAGGGGGTCTTTCCATTTGACCATGGCATAATGTCTTTTTGATTCTGGGTGCCAAAAGCAATCTACAGCTGACTTACCATGAGCATCTAAATTTAAAAAAATTTGAAATAAAGAGTACATGATTTAATAAATTCCTGGGGGATCCCCTGATGGGATACCATTCCCCCTTTTTTTACTTTATTTAGTGTATTTTTTA
>NW_008358097.1:408487-410818 GCF_000622305.1 Nannospalax galili
GTCTCCTTACAATTGTCATAATGTTCTGATTTCCATAGCAAATAATCACCTCCACTAAGAACTGCCTTCACCAACTGATTCCAATCATTAGGAGTTAGCCAGTTTTCAGATTCAGCTTCTATAATAGCTACAGTAAACGGAGCTGTAGCTCCATACTGAGACACAGCAAGCTTTAACTCTTTAATCATTGGAAACTGAAAGCCATCATGATGTCGCCATGTCTGGTTCTGTTCATCTACTGTTTTTGTTACCGGAAAAGCCTCTATATGAGAGGAAAACCTCTCTGGACTATCAAGAGTTTCCTTATATGAATGAAAGCCAGGCCTCCCACGAGTGGGACGAACTCTGTTTCCATCCACATTTCCTTTATCTACACCAGCCTCACTACCTCTAGCCAATTTAAGTTTTTGTAACTTAAGCGCCAGTGCCTGATGCATCTCTTCCTGCTTAATTTGTTTGAGCATCAAGGATTGATGCATCTCCTCCAACCTGATGTCCTCCAGCAACTGTTCTATCTGTCCCCTTGCTTCTGATCTGGGCTCTACTGCCACCATGACAGATGGAACAGGCAGTACATCATAAGAAGGGGGAGGAGGCCACAAAACCTGTCTCTCATGGCCATTTTGTAATCCATCCTCAGTTTTACTAACCACCCCCTCTCTCACAGCCTCTGTGCCATCTGTGTCCAAGACTGGACAAGCGGCTTCTGACAAAAGAGCCTCTGGTAAAAGAGGATAGACACGAACATGTACCTGTTTAAGCTCCTGGGCATCATCTTTTCGATCCCCTTTCCCTCTGATTCTGAGGATTCCTTCCTCAAAGACTCTGAGCTATCTGTATCTAAGCCCGGACAGGCAGCTTTTGCCAAAAGAGGATAAATACCAATGTGTTCCTTTTCAGACTTGTGAGCATTCTCTTTATATCTGTCCTCTCTAACTGACTCAGAGGATCTCCTTTTTATTTTTTTTAAATTTACAGAAAAACCCTTATTTTCACTATCAAAACAATTAAGTCAGGTGCATCCTTGGGAGTATCCGGAATTTCCCTCAACTCTGGCTGAGAACTATTTCTAAAAATCTCTTTAGTTTGGGCAACTGCCACTACTGGCTCATGTTCATCTCTCTTATCTATTAACTCTCTTATTAAATTTCAATATGAAAAAGCAGTAACCGGGACCTTTCCTGGTCCAAACACCTTATAGAATTCTTGTAATGCATCTCCCACTCTTCTCCATCTATTTACATCTATAACCCCCTCTTGGGGAAACCATGGGCAGATGTCTTTTACAAAATCAAAGAAATGAAATAAATCCTCAGTTGTAACCTTTACTCCTCTTGCCTGTAAAGCTTCTTTTAACTGTATTACATATTTCTGATGCTGACTCAATTCTTGCCCCATGATTAAACGACCAACTTACCTGTTGGCTCAGTCACAGCAGGCTACCACGACGTCTCTGAGCTATTGTTTGATCAGTGCGCACCCCTTCTTCTTATCTTCATCATCGGACCCTCACGTTATCCCCCAGTATCAAGGCCCATGCTGGACGCCACCTGCGGGAGGCCACTCCACAATGCAACTCGGTTCTGACCTGCAGAACTTCCACCTGGGTACCTGGATTGGGGGGCGGAGCCGTGGATGGGACAAGCGACAAGAGAAATGGAGACAAGACAGGAGTCTGATCAAGTCTCGTTTATTGAAACACAAGCCTGACTTTTTATAGAGAATGAAAACAAAGGAACACAGACTGCAAACCATACATCAGTCAGAGCATAAGGGCTCTGACGCACATTAAAGGAGGAATCTCTGATTATAGAAGAATAGAACCGTATGTAGGAAAGAGAGCAAGGCCGTGGGCCAAGGCTATCTGGCCCCAGCTTTAAGCCAAGGTTTTGGGCCAAAGTTGTAAGCCCCAGCTGCGAGCCAAGGCCGCAGGCCCTGGTTGCCTGCCAGAGTTTCCAGGCCAAGGCTGTGGGAAAAATGGAAAGCTGCCAGCTCAGGCCTGTCAGCAGTTTTGAGAGGTAGCTGAGACTCAGTTGAACCTCAGGCTCCCAGGCTCCCAACAAGTGTCTCTATGCAGTTTGCAAGTATCTTGAGGATTTTTGCATCTATGTTCATTAAGGATGTGGGTCTATAGTTTTCTTTTTTGGTTGTATCTTTGCCTGGCTTTGGTATTAGAATGACGCTGGTTTCATAGAAGGAATTTGGAAGTTCTCCCTCCATTTCTATCTTTTTGAATAAGTTAATATTGGATGTAGATATTCTTTAAATGTCTGGTAGAATTCTGCTGTAAATCCACCTGGTCCTGGGCTCTTTTTAGTTGGGAAGTATTTT
>NW_008358097.1:413138-418043 GCF_000622305.1 Nannospalax galili
CATCTGTAAATCTAAAAATATACAGCCAATTTTGAAAGAGATGTACCCTAGCTCAGAAAAATGTTATTGAGTAGGTTAACGCTGTTTTAGTGAGATGCTTCTTCTAATAAACAAAAAATAATAATAATAATTTTCAGTGATTGCACTTCACCCCACAGGGAAAGCAATGGATTGCATATAAAACCCAACTGTAATGCAGCTGTGAATGCAATCCTACAGAATTACTCACCTAGGCTATGAATGATGTGCAGCATGGTCCTACCCCTCCCACCTCACACTATGCTTAGTGAAATGCTTCTTCTAATAAACAAAAAATAATAATAATAATTTTCAGTGATTGCACTTCACCCCACAGGGAAAGCAATGGATTGCATATAAAACCCAACTGTAATGCAGCTGTGAATGCAATCCTACAGAATTACTCACCTAGGCTATGAATGATGTGCGGCATGGTCCTACCCCTCCCACCTCACACTATGCACTCTTGCTCTGATTCTTTCTGGAGTATGTCTCTGAAAGTCCTATCTGGCCTCCTGACCAGAGACACACCAGATTGTGCCCAGTGCACTTGGCCTGCTGTCTTATTGCAATCCAAAGGAAACATTGACCTGTCTAAACTCTAGGTAAAAGCTTAAAGTCATATGTGTTTTCTGGGTGTCAATGAGTTTGGAGCTAGTATTTCTGTATTTTATTCACATAGTATTTATTACTGTGCTTTCTCTGAGGTTAGAAAGTCTACAGTGTGATCACAAATAGCTTTCAAAATGAAGGTATACCTGAGGTAACACACAGAATTCTCACTTTTCCTTAAGCAATAAACCCAAAAATTTACACATAAGTATAAGTATTACAGCTATAATTTCAATCACAAAAGTTATCATTGAAGCATTCTTTGCATAGTATCATATACAAAAATATGAACCCATCATCAGAATAGGGGATCTCTAAGGCATAAAGAATTTCAAGAATGATTTTATTTATAAAGTTAAATAGGAAATGCAAGTTAAATCCATAAAGAGCTTAAATAACATGTCTCAAAAATATGATTTTCAGCCAAAGAATAGTCACCACACCTACAATAGCCCCATTCTGGTCCCCTTGTTCCTATAAATTTCCAAGTTAAAAAGAGCAAAGTAAAGATTCAAAGCTGTGATGAACAGATGAAGGTAAACATGGGACCTTTGTCCTTCTTGGTCTGGGGTACCTCATTCAGAATATTTTTCTCCAATTCCGCCTACTTCCTGTAAAGTCCATAGTTTCATTTTACTTTACAGGTCAATAAAATTCCATTGACTATATGTATTACATTTTCATGATCCATTCATCAGTTGATACACATCTAGGCTGATTCTGTTCCTTAATTGTTGTGGATAGAGCAGCACTGAACTTGATGCGCATGCATTCTGTAGAAGGATATGGAACCTTTGTGGTATGTACACAAGAGTAATGTAGTTGGGTCATAAGATGATAAGATACTTCTATGTCTAGCTTTTTGTGAAAACCCCAGTTTGATTACAAAGTAGTCACACTAGTTGACTTTCCCACTGTTAAGCATATCCATAGTTTTAATAGTTCTTTTTTATTCTTTTTTTATTAGAAATATTCTTTTAGATCAAGGTGTTGTTATTTCACAATAAAACAAGGAAATTATAAGTAGTATGCATTTACCAAAAGGAAAAATAAAGACATCATATCCTTTAGGTAATAAATTATCAGGTCTTCTTTAGAAGAAAAAAATCTCAAGATACAAATATTAGTCCATCCAAGACAATCCTCTCTAGTTCTACTAATCTTCCACAAGTTAAAACTAGTCATGCAACAAAGTGAACAGTCAGAGGAGACCCTGTTTTAGTTATTCATTGCTAAGTTATCCATTATTTCCCTCCATAATAAACACACTAAAAATAGTTCTTTCTTAGTCTGAATTTGAAAATAATGTCCTAGTGACAAGATAGCACATTTTTCCTCACCTAGGGTTGGGGCCTCCTGTCCATTTCCCCAGTTCTAGCAGGGATTTGTGTGTGTGTGTGTGTGTGTGTGTGTGTGTGTGTGTGTGTGTGTGTGTGGTTTGAGTTTGCATGGGCCTTCTGCAGACTGTCACCATTGCTGTAAGTTCTTATGAGCAAATTCTCAGAAGCTTGGGAAACTCTGTTTCCTTGTGGTCATTCATCACCCCTGCCCCCTAAAATCTTTCAGTCCCCTTTTCCACAATGGTCCCTAAACCCTGCATGAGTGAGCACTGGGGAGAGTTGGTCTTCTTTAAGAGAATTACACTGCATAGTTTGGTCAGGATCCACTGAAGGACATCACCTGAGGAACATCTGGAGACACAAATTTGATTGGACTGTCCTTTATATCTATGAAAAAAGAATGCATGAACTTTGGTGGGGGGTTGACAGTTGGAGATATGGGAAGGGGTTTATAATTAAGGTGTATTGTATGAAATGCACAAAAATTCAATTAAAAATGTACACTTGAAGAAAATGAATGCCCGTTTTTCTTGGGTGGTGTTGGCAGCAACCTTCTTGATACAGTCAACCTGTTTCAATATTGGTTTCCCTGGCTAAAAGCCCAGAAATGGCCCCTCCAAAGTCAGGTCAAATTTGTTTTCTGTTCAATATTTTCTCACCATTCATTTCTCCAGCTGCATAGGATGGGTTAGAAATCCACACGGAGTTATCTGAATGGCAAAACCTTGTAACGTCAGAGAATGTGAAGTAGGGAAGTGTCCCAGCAAATTTATTCTGATAAATTCTTTCTCGATTTTAATAGTGGGAAAGTCTTTGAATCCATGAAATCAGGCCCCACAAGATTTTAGAGCTACTTTAAATGAAAGGTTATAGGTGAACACTTAGTCCTGAAAACTCTTGTTTTAAGTACAAATTTACATATATCTATATCTATATCATCTATATCTATCTATCATCTATCATCTATCTATCTATCTATCAATCATCTATCTATCTATCTAATCTATCATCTATCTATATCTATCATCTATGTATCATCTATCTATCAATCATCTATCTATCTATCATCTATCTATCATCTATCTATATCTATCATCTACGTATCATCTATCTATCAATCATCTATCTATCTATCTCTCTCTATCATCTATCTATCATCTATCAATCTATCTATCTATCATCTATCATCATCATCTATCATCTATCATCTATCTATCTATCTATCATCTATCTATCATCTATCTATCTATATGAAGATTTTGACTTACTACTTACTTTCCCATCCCAGATGTTGGTACATGAGATAAGATAGTCAAAATTAATGTACTCTATTACAATCCAAAGTGATTTCATGACTTACATCAATTTAATTTGAATCACATTACCAGTAGTAGTACATGAGAAGCAAAAGTCTGTATCTAATTCCAGGACTGATTTATCTTCAATAGTATCTTAGCTTTTCTACCTTAGGCAATTTTATGAAGTCCACGTAGATATTTTGACAGGGTCTTTGTTTAAGGGACCTCCAAAATAGGTTTAATTTTCTCATTATCCTTTTTCCCCTTCAGGAAAGTTACATATCCCTTATGTCCTGGTTTATGGTAAAACATCTAGCTTGAGTTCCTAGGCAATTACACTTCTAGTAGGATGTACTTCTTGTACGATGAGTAGTGTTAGACTCTGAGAGCTCTGGAAACCCCATGGCCTCTTTGATCAAGAGGACAGGTGATTTTTCAAAGGGGCCTCATTGTCCTCTGGGTGACGGCTGACTTTGGAAGGCAAAAGCAAACATACTGTATCTTTGACTTACTTAGCCTCCTTGATGTAGCCTCCTAAACTTTGTTGACTACCCAGAAGGAGAGGTTTACTAGTCTTCTAGAAATTTTCTAAATAACTGCCATACCAATTTCCATAGTGGCTTCACCAACTTGCACTCCCACCAACAGTGCATTAGGGTTCTCTGTTCCCCACATGACACAATCTTACAAATATTTGCCTTTTTTATTTTAATAATTCTGATTTGCATAAAAAGTAATCTCAGTGTAGCTTTAATTTGCATTTTCCTGATGGCTAAGGGTGGTAAACAGGTTTTTAAACACTTACAGACATTTGCATTTTTTTCTGAAAATGCTGTTAACTGTACTGTTTTCTTGATGTTTAGTGTTTAATCATATTTTATTGAATATTTCTGTATTTCATAGAAATTGTCTTAATCATCTTTATACCCCCTCCCCCATAGTCTCTGCCACTGGATTTCATGCATTCTGTTATTATTCATTTTAAGGCCTAACAAGTCAAATTATTTTACGCAGATTTCCCTCAGTGCATGCTCATTCACTCTGGTCTAGTCAGCTTATCCAGAGTCACTCCCCTAAAAATATCAACTCTTCCTCACTCAGCAGTGATCAGCTGTCAGTAGTTCTTTGGCTAATGTTGTGGTCTGCTGCCCAGTTCCACAGTTGTGGATTTCTGAGTTAATTTCATCTGTCTGTTGTATGTGTATTTTTGAAAGCTTTTGACCTTATTTCTGGTGTTAATCACCCATTAAGTATTATTTGTCTCTCCTCTCTCTTCCCCCTGTATCTTCCTTCCATAGTTAAAGTATTTAATTTTCCCCTTGGTAGTACCTGTTTCCTACTAGGCTCCTCTCTTGAGCTCATTCTTTCTCTTTACCCCATGGTTCCTTTCCATTTTCCTGAATCTTGTGGTTGCATCAGAATATACACTCAAATCTAAGGATTTGGAGGTAAGAGTCACAAACAAGAGAGACTATACATTGCTTCCTTTTCTGTCTGTCTTATTTCTCTTAATATAGCAGCTTCTTAGATAATTTCATATTTCTTTGCTGATGAATATAATTCTATTGTGTAAATATGCTCAAAGAACCCCCCCCAAAAAAACACTGTAAAAATGAAATAAACTTAAAACAAGAAAA
>NW_008358097.1:418100-422805 GCF_000622305.1 Nannospalax galili
TTATATTATGTATATGTATGTATATGTATATATCTGTACATATATATATGTATATTAGTAGATACGTGAAGTATGTTGATATCAGGCAGTGATACTAAGGGGTGTATAGGGGAGTAAATGAGGGATGTTGTTTTGATCAACATATATTGAAAGAAATTCACAAAAATTCAACAAAAACATTTAAGAAATTGAAGAAGTATTTTCTTACAGCACTGTGATTAATGGTTTTATTTTTAATTTTAGATACTTTCTATTACTCACTGAATTTAAGTATGTTGATATCAGGCAGTGATACTAAGGGGTGTATAGGGGAGTAAATGAGGGATGTTGTTTTGATCAACATATATTGAAAGAAATTCACAAAAATTCAACAAAAACATTTAAGAAATTGAAGAAGTATTTTCTTACAGCACTGTGATTAATGGTTTTATTTTTAATTTTAGATACTTTCTATTACTCACTGAATTTACTTCTTAAGTGAATAGTTTAGATTCTGTGACTCTGAAGATACTTCCATTTCTCAGATCACCTTACTTCTTTATGCTCATAAGAACACTGATCCAATGCTATGTTTGTAGATGCCACTCTCCTGAGTGACTTGGATACTGTGCTTCAGCCCTGTTTGGACCCCACAATAATCCTTTCAGCTTACACCGCTATTGCTACCATATGGTGTATGGTAAACCAAGTCCAGAAAGCTTAAAATTTTTTCATCTGCACACACATGATCAATGGGAGAAGATGACTTTCAGTAATCTGAATTTATCCACAGTATCTTTATTGCTCTATATGAAGATGTGTGATGATATTTATTTTTAATTTAATTTTCACTGGTGTGGGTGTTAGATGGCCTCTCATTTTCTTTGTTTGAAATACCAGTAGGCATAGATCTATGAGCAGATTAAAACATGGTGTACAGACAATTTGTTCCTGTACATCTCAAAAACGACCATTTGACAGTCGTACTATAGGATAATGTATCATGATTACAGACAAACAAGGACTTTGAAATCTCCCAATATGGCTTCCAAGAATCACCTGGAGAAGACAGGCATGAATTCTCCTAATACAAGGATATAAGAAATATTTCTCTGCTGGGGGAAAATGATCAAAAGTCTTATCCAGCTGTGAAATGTTTGCACAACAATACTGATCATGGTGGCAAGATATGGTCATGGATGAAATAATAGCCCCAGTGTTATGGGGATGATTGCTTTCTAATTAGATGAAGGCCCACAGCACTTGAGGGAACACATGCCTGGTTCTGTAAATATGACCAAGGACCCATAGTTGTTGAGCTCATAGGTCTCAGAAATGAACCTATTACTGTTATTCTGCTAAATAAGCATAGTTTCCTACTACCCCTGTAAATTTGTATCCTTTCTTCTTTTATAGGGGTGAATGTGATAAAAAAATACATCGCATGGAATTTCAAACAATTAATTAAAAATAAGATAAATGTTTCTTTACAAATTTCAATTATTCTGATTTGATAATTTCCTATTGTATAATTCTGTAAAATATAACATTGCACAATGTAACAAAGTATTGAGACAAGCTCTTCCTTTAACCCTCGCTGGCATTGAACTCCCTATGTATACCAGGATGGCCTCAGTGTCACAGAGATCTGGCCGTCTGTTCTTCCCAAATTCTAGGATTAAAGGTGTGCACCACCAAGCCTGGCAAATTTGTGTCTTTATAACCACATATTAGTCAAGTTCTTAGATCTCATAAGAGAAGTGTCTTTGTTCAAGGGACAGTGATTAATGCAGAAACAACTGGACAATGTGCAGAGAATAAGTGTCACTGGATTGTTCAGCCTCAAATGGGACAACTTTATCATGCTCACTCCCCAAAGGCTGTGTTTGCCTGTGCAAGATCAAACTAATGAGCATTTCAACATGGAGTGGGAAGAAATTCATGAACTCCTGCCCCTAACTGAAAAGCTATGGACAGTTGATGGCCTCTGGAGAAAAGAGTGAGATTTTTAGGGAAGTTTCTTTTGGTAGGACAGCCATGCTCCAGTGAATGATCTCATACTCAGGAATATATGGACAGGTCAAATAGGAGTTTATAGGTTAATTTTTTAAAAAAGGACATGATGAAGATGGAGGGAAAGGGAGTGGATTTGAGGGAAGTATGGGACAAGACTTAGGGGTGAATGTGATCAAAATACATTGTATGGAAATTCAAATAATTAACTGAAAATTAAAAATAAGTCAAATGTTTCTTTAAATACAAAATTCAATTTGATAATTTCCTATTGTATAACACTGTAAAGTATAACATTACAAAATATAACACTGTACCCTGTTATATCTGAAATATACTATATAATTTTAACTTTTTAAATTGAGACTTCAGGTGAGCATACAAAGAAAATTTGGATTTTGCATAATCAGCTCCTGCTTGGAAGCTCGTACATGTAAAGTAGACTTCTCTGCATTTACATGGCTGTACATCACCCTCCCCACTTCTAATTTTAAAATTTTCTGAAGCCTCAGAATTCAGACTTACCTGACAGGATTCAAAATGATATTTTTTTCAACTCCTCAACCCATGGTGTGAGACAACAACTCAGTGTTTGAGTTTACATAAAGTGTTCATCTTTTTAATGAGGCAAAAATAATTTTCAATGGTTATGTCCCCTCCCCGGCCCCAGGGAAAGCAATGGAGTGCAGATGAAGCACAATTGTCATGGGGCAGTGACTATGTCCTTCACGAAGAATTTCTCACCTGGGATATGAGTGGTATGCAGCATGGCCAAATGCCTCATGCCTCACACCCTGCACTCAGGCTCTGGCTTTTCCTGGAGTGTGTCACTAAGTTTTACCTTGCCTCCTGACTAGACATACACAAGACAGTGCCCTGTGCATTTGTCCTGCTGTCCTATCGCAATCCAAAGGAAACACTGACCTGTCCAGATTTTAGGTAGAAGCTTGAAATCACATGTGCTTTCTGGGTGTCAATGAATTTAGAGCTGATAACTTTAATTTTCTGTCCATACAGTGTTCACAACTGGCTTCCTCTGAGGTTATAAAGCCTGCACCGTGATTTCAAACATCTTTCAAAATGAAGATGTATCCGAGGTAACACACAGAAGTTTTACTTTTCCTTATACAGTATACCCAAATGTTTACACATAAGTACAATATAATAGATATAACTGCAATTACAAAAATTATCGGTCAAGTTTTCTTGGCATAGTATCATGCAAAAAAGCAAAAATCTACCAGAATAGGATATCTCCAAAGCATAATGGCTTCCAGCAATGGATTTACTTCATAAAGTTAAATAGAAAATGCAAGTTAAATCCACAAATAATTAATGTTTCTGAAAAATATGATTTTCAGCCACATTGAAGAGGCAACACTACTACAGTAGCCCCATTCTAGTTCCCTGGCTCCCACAGGTACTCCAAGTTGAAAACACCAAACTAAAGATGCAATGTAAGGATCCACACTTGAAAGAGAACATGTGACCTTTGCCTTTTGCGTCTTGGTTACCTCTATATTTTTTTCAGTTCCATCTACTTTACCGTAATGTCTATAATTTCATTTTCCTTTCACAACTCAATAAAATTCCATTGACTTTATGCATCACATATTCATAATCAATTTATCAGCTGATGCACATCTAGGCTGAGTTTATTCACTAGGTTTTGTGAATAGAGCAGCACTAAACATGGTTGATCAAGTATCTCTGTAAAAGACATGAACCTTTTTGGGTAAATACACAAAAGTAGTGTAGATCAAAAGGTAGGTCAAAAGGTAGTCTTATATCTAGACTTTTGAGAAACTTCTAGGTTGATTACATAGTTGCCATACGAGTTTAGACTCTTACTGTTAGAGTATCAAAGGTCTCATAAGATTAACTGGTCAAAAAAGTAAAATCTCTACTCTCTCTGTGAAAAGGTCCACCTTTACAGTTTCACTCGTAAATCATCTGGTCATAAGACCACCCCTTCCAAGGCAGGTTCATCTTAAGTTGTGTGAAAGAGATGGGCAGAGGATTCAACCTCCCAGCTCCCACATCCTGGTTCTCCTTCTGGCTGTAGGCACAGAAACACTTCTCTTGGCACCCCAGACCTTGGGACTACCCTCTTGGCTCAGATCCTCCATTGCTTCCTGACTCTTTGCACCCAGACCAACCCAATACTTCAGTCTAGACCCCTCACATTCTTCCCCAACTCCGAATTTGCCTTTTCATACCTAAGACCAACCTTCTTCCTTGGCTGTCCCCATCCCCAGCCTGCCTGGGATTTCTGAGACCAGCCTCCTTCCCTGACTGCCTGAGAGTCCTGAATCTTACCTCAACATAACAAGCCTCCCAAATTGTACTGTGAAGGCTGTCTAGAGTGACCCAGATCTTAGGAGGAAGCTTGAGAGCCTCTGATCCTCATCTGACTTGAGCCTCTGTGGGAACTCCTGAGCAGAAGGACTATAGTCATCTGGCCACTCCAATATAAAATCAAAAGACAGAAACTGAAGCCTAGATCAACAAAATGATAGAAACTGAGGGAGAACTTCCAACATTTTTCTATGACTCTAGCATCACTCTAATACCAAAACCAAACAAGAAAGCTATAGACCCATATCCTAATGAGCATAGATGCTAAAATTCTCTGCAAAATACTTGGAAACTACAATCAAAATATCATCCACCATGATCAAGTCAGCTTTATTCCATAGATGCAGGGATGGAT
>NW_008358097.1:422874-427363 GCF_000622305.1 Nannospalax galili
CTTCTCAATAGATGCAAAGAAGATCTTCACAAAATTCGATATGCATTTATGTTCAAACTCCTAGAGGGAATTTCAATGTAGATAACATACATCAACATAATTAAAGCTACACACAACAAACCCACAGCCAACATCATTGTAAATGGAGAAAAACTGGAAGCATTCCCATTAATATCAGGAAACAGACAAGGATGTCCACTATATCCACTCTTTTTTTTCTTAAAATATTTTATTATTTTTTAATGTTATGTGTCTATGTGTATTGCCTGTGTGTAGGTGCATGCACCCATGTTGTGCAATGCCCATGGAGGACAGAAGAGGCTATTGGATCCCCTGGAACTGGAGTTATAGGCAGCTGCTATCTGCCAAGTGGGTGCTTGGATTAGAACCCAGGTCTTCTGCAAGAACAAGTTCTTAACTGCTGAGCCATCTCTCCACTGCTTTTTAATATAGTGCTTGAAGCTCTTGCAGGAGCAATAAGACAAGAGAAGGAAATTTAAGGAGTAATAATTGGAAAAGCAGAGCTCAAATTATCCCTTTTTGCAGATGATATGATAATATATCTAAGGGACGCCAAGAATTCCATGCACAAACTCCTAGAAATTATTAACACATTCAGTAAAGTGGCAGGTTACAAAATTAACCTACAAAAGTCTATAGCCTTTCTATATACCAATGACAAAGAACTAATATTGTGAAAATGACCATCCTACCAAAAGCCATTTATATATGCAATGCAATGCCAATCAAAATTTCCATGATATTCTTCACAAAATTAGAAAAAAATTATACTAAGATTCCCATGGAAGCACAAAAGGCCCCTGATAGCCAAAGCAAACCTGAGCACTAAGAGCAGTGCTGGGCGGATTACTATATCAGATTTTAAAGTATATTACAGATGTAGAGTAATAAAAATGGCACGGTACTGGTGCAAAAATAGACCCACTGATCAATGGAACACAATTGAAGACCCCAATGTGAGTACACACAATTTCAGCCACCTGATATTTGATAAAGGGGCCAGGAACATTCACTGGAGGAAGGACAACACCTTCAGCAAATGGTGCTGGCAAAACTGTATATCCCCCTATGGAAGAATGAAAATAGACCCCTATCTTTCACCTTGCACAAAAGTCAACTACAAATGTTTCAAAGTCCTCAATATGAAACCTAAAACTCTGAAACTGTTAGAAGAAAATATTGGCAATAACTTGCAAGATATAGGTGTAGGAAATGTTTTTATAAATCAGATATCAATTGCTCAGGAAATAAGGTCATAAAAAACAAATGGGGCATCATTTACCTGAAAAGCTTCTGTACATCAAAAGAAGCAATCAAGGAAGTGAAGAGAAAATCCACAGAGTGGGAGGAAATCTTCACCAGTGACACATCTGACAGACTTTTAACATCCAGAATATAGAAAGAACTCAAAAAACAAAGAATAAAGAAAGCAAGTAACCCAAATAAAAGATAAGCTAAGGAAAAAGAGAGTTCTCAAATGAAAAAATAAATATGGTTAAGAAACATCTTCAAAGGTGTTCAACATCATTGGTAATTAGGGAAATGCAAATTAAAACCACTTTAAGATTTCCTATTACCCCAGTCAGACTGGCTAAGATCACGTGAACAAATGATACTGAATGTTGGAGAGGATGTGGGGAAAGAGGAGTGGTCATCCACTGCTGATAGGGGTGCAAACTTGTTCAAGCCTCATGGAAAACAGTGTGGTGAATCCTTGAAAATTAAAAAGGAACCTACCATTTGACCCAGTTATACCACTCCTTGGCATATACCCAAAGGACTCATCCTATTGCAGAGATATTTGTACATCCATGATTGTTGCTGCTCTTTTCACAACAGCTAAAAGATGAAAGCAACCTAAGTTTTCATGAACTGACGAGTGGATAACAAAATTTGGTACGTTACACAATGGAGTTCTACTCAGTGGTAAAGAAAGATGAAATCATGAAATTTTCAGATAAAGGGATGGAACTAGAAACTATTATATTAAGTGAAATAACACACCTCACTTTTCATCAGCTAAGAATGTCTGTCCTCCCCTTGCATCATCAGATAGGCTTCTCAGAACTCAAGGAAACTGGGAATATTTAGACTAATGTATATGGGACCTGCCTGTAGAAGGATAGAATATGGTATTGGGAAGGCCTTATGTTTTAAATATTTAATGTTGTCTGAAAAGCAAGAGGAAAAAGAGAAAATAATTTTGTCTAAAATATAAATGCCTTGTTGTATCAGAATATGAAAAGAGACTAAAATCCAATTCAAGGATATGTGATAAGTTAGAAAAGGCCAGAGAAAATGTGAACGTTGCTGTTATTTAGGTTAACTTTCATCATAAGACAGACAAATAAGGATGGCAATTCTTAACTGAAAAATGTTTTTGTTTAAAATGGGGTTAAACACTTTAAAGGGAAGGGTAAAGAGGGCTATTGCTCTGTGCTATTCCAGGTTTGTATTGAGGACCAAGTCAAGTCAATGTTAACTACTATGTGAAATACCTGCCAGTGAAAATGATAAATGGAAACTGCTGTAAGTAAATCAATCAATAGAAGATGAGGCATGGAACAGTCCTGTTCCCACCTTCCGTACCTCTCTCATATTCTGATCTTGGAGGCTTGATTCTTCTATCTGTTCTTTGTCAGAGACTTTCTCACCTAACAGCCCTGACGGATTGATTAGAACTGACTGAGTAAACTAATGAAAAGCCATGAAATGGGGTGATGTGGAAGACATCAACACACCTTTTCTGTCTTCTCTCTTTTAGTCCTGAAGCTCTCCCAGTCCTCCTCATGTGTCCCATAAATGGATATGGGAGATGCTAAAATGAAAAAAAAAATACCCTGGGTAATTGTTAGTGCTGGTGGGATACAGTGGTCTTCAGGGTGCTTTCTCCTTTATGCTATGGTTATTCTAAGGCGGCTGTTACTGCATCCCTGTGCTATTAATGTATGCAGGCATCCTGCCAAACTCCATCCCTCCTCCCTATCTGCCTTCTGCCTTTAACCCCAGTCCTGTCAGGGCCCCCAAGGGAGGACATGAGGATTTATGGCTCTGTGGTCACAGGGGCTGTTTTGCTGATTGATGACTTTATGTACCTTGAAAGGTGTTCTCATGCATTTAGGTTCTTCTTGTCCTTATTGCTCCTGGCTGCAGCTAATGACCAGGCATCCAGGACCTGAGATCAAGGGTCTTGGGTTGAACTTCAAGACAGGAACATAATTATAAGTTCCCTTCAACAAGTCAATTCTTCATTTTCTGAGAAGCTTAAGCACTGGAGTGCTTCTAAGAATTGGATACTTTTCACTGGACTCTTCTAATGGGGATGAGGGACAGCTCCAAAGCCCACAGATCTATCCAAAACAAACAAGGTTCACTAAATTTGGTCTTTGTTCTTTTCGGGGAAGCACTTTAAAAGGACTTGCCAAGCTTCAGGTCCTCTTATCCTGTCTCAACACTGCTTCAGTATATGGATGACCTCCTGTTAGCTGCTGACCCAGCCACCTGCTTGCAAGACACACCCAAAACCTTCTTCAGCTGCTCCAGACTCTGAGGTACCTTGTCTCAATGAAGAAAACTCAACTTTGCTAGACGGAAATCTCCAACTTGGGGTACAATCTCTCTTGAGGTAAGAGGACCTTTACTGTGATCCAGAAGGAAGCCATAGTTAGAGCCCCATACTCCAAATGAAATAAACACATATATAAATTCTTGGGGGCAATGGGATATTGCCAATTTTGAATCCTGGGCTTCCCTGAAATAGCAAGACTCCTCCATTCAGTAACAGACAGAGACAGAGGAACAAATGTTCCAAAACCTAAAAAGTTCCCAGCTCTTGTCTTGCCTGATGTCCACAATTTCATTCATGAAGCCCAGAGATTGCAAAAGGCATACTTAGACTTTGGCACCCTGGAAAGGTCCAAGTGCTTAGATCCAAAGCTCCAGGATGACTCTACTGTTTATGCACCATAGTGGCTACCACTCAACTAAGGAGAGAGGTTGACAAGCTCACCTTGGGCCAAGACAGCCCTTATTTCCCCCCTCCATGCAATGGAGATCCTCTTGTGAGGAACAAATGATTGATGGTTGTCAAATGCCTACATGACTCAATACCAGAACCTGCTCCTTAATCAGTCCCAATTCACCATCAGCTCAGCAGCATTGATGACCAATTATAACTCGAGGGTCATGCCCCTATATGACTGTGAGTGACGTATATGTATGAATAATGACATGCATTTGCTATCTTTTCTATCTGTATTACAGAAATGATAGACTATATATCCATGTGATGTTTTCCTTTTCATGTCTGATTTTATTAATTTGAGTTCTTACTCTCTTTTGGCTAATATGGTTAGAGGTTTGTTGAACTTCATATTTTCATAGAACCAACGCATCACTTCACTGATTCTTATGTTTTCTTTGTATCTATTTAATTAATTTCATCCATAATTTTGATTATCTTATCTGT
>NW_008358097.1:427518-430878 GCF_000622305.1 Nannospalax galili
TCTTAGAAATGAAGACACCATGCCTTGTGGTTTTATATGTTGTATTTCCATTTTGTTAAACTGTAGGAATTCTTAAATTTCCATCTTGATTTCTTCACTGACCCTATTTTCACTCAATGATCTGTTTCTTAGTTTCCATGGGTTTGTGTATTTCTTTCCCATTTCTAGTGTTGTTGATATCCAGCTTTACTCCTCTGTGGTCATAAAGAACACTGAAAGTTATTCTAGTGTTTATAAATTTGGTGAGACTTGCTTTGTGCCCTGATATGTGCTCAATTTTGTAGAAAGTTCCATGGGCTGCTGAGAAGAAAGTACATTCTTTGATGTTTGCATAGGACGTTATGTAGATTCTGTTAGGTCCATTGGGTTTTTGATGCCATTTAACTGCAGGTTTCTGTTCAGATTTTCTCTGGATGGTATGTGTGTTGGTGAGAATTCCATTGGGATTTTCTTGACCCTAGCTGGCTACACTATGAACTCTCCAGTTGCCTCATGTGATCCAGAGACCCATGTAGGCTGCCCACCCATGTTATTGCCCCTATTCCTGCTGCCACATCTTACTAGCAACCTCCAAGTCTTATGACTCCCTCTCTCCTTTTGAGAGTCACTTTACTCCCACTAGAAACATCAGGGACTCTCTAATTGCCACACATGAGCTGGAGACCCAGATATGCTGCTTCTACCTATCTGCCACCACCCCGAAGCATAGAAATCAGCTTCACATCATAACCATATTAACCTCAACATCTGGAGGCATCTACAAGAAAACTTATACCTGCCAGATAGCAATGTACAGAGCCCATGTACCCCAAAACACTAACCACTCAGCCCACCAGAAGGCCCAGATACCTTCTGAGATCTATAACCCCAGTCAGTAACCTTCAACCTGGTCTTAAACTCACTCACTTTCACCTGGGGTTGGTGTAACATCCTCCCTGTGGTCCCCCAGGGAGCACTGCTCAGTCCCAATGAGGCCCCAATCCTGCAACCAAATGAACACCTGTAGAAGCATGTCACCTTTCCACATATTTCTGAAGATTGTCAGTGAAAAAATCTACTACCTCCATATGAGGTTTGAACCTGGACCCAGAAAGTGCACATATCTACAACTTTGGGGGATGGGCACATCTGATATCCCATCTGCACAGCAACACAAAATTACTATAAAATTAAATGCAGCACCATTCTGGTGTTCTACGTCTTCATACATTGAGGTTACAGCAAACAAATAGACAAACAGTGGCTCAACCAAATATACATATCAGGAAACATTACCAGTGACCTAATTCTAGATGTGGAAGTCCAATCACTGATATTTCTTATAATTTATTAACAATTCCTTGCATTGGGATAAAACAGTTATTATTACTCCAGTTTTGCAACTTAGAAGTGCCCACAATCCTGGGGAATAAGAAACCTGCATTCTTCTCTGGAGTCTCTTAGTGAAAAATATTTCTTCTCTCCTCCAGGCCCTAGAGGCTGAGCCCATTCTGTAACAGTGGACCAGCTCCCACCTTCAATACTGACAATATAATCACCTTCCCAGGGACACATGTTTCTCTCTCTGAGGAAAATCTTGAGAATTTTGTGGATTTAAAAGTTGTGACTTTATTGTAAACAGTAGGATAATCTACCTATTCCAAACACATGATTGTAATCACACGTGCAAGCTACCATTACAATATAAAGCAATGTATTCAAGAGGTTTTATGAAGCCTGAAACAGACAGTTGTCTTATATCATTCAGAAGTCTGTGACAGTGCTTCTGGAATTGATATTGCAGAGGTGCACTTTATGAAACAAATACCCAGTTCATACAGGTTCTGAGATAATTGATGGAACATGAACTTTCTAGAAATTTTTTAAAAATTATTTATTTAAGATATTGAGGGACTGGAGAGATGTCTCAGTGGTTAAGAGCACTGACTGCTCTTGCAGAGGACCTGGGTTCGATTCCCAGAACCCACATGGAAGCAATGAACCATCTTTAACTCCAGTTCCAGGAGAATACAAAGCCTTCTTCTGACCTCTGCGACATTGCATGAAACGGATGCACTTGCATACATGCAGGCAATAAATTCATACACATAAAATAAAGATAATAAATAAAATACTAAAAAAGAAATAGAAACCTAGACATCATAATAAATGTGTGTAATTGGAAATGGAGAGACACTTTAATATCCAAAACATTTCATGTAGCTTTTCTACACACTATGACTGTTTCCCCATATAGAATCCATAATGATCTATTTTCCATAAAAAGTTCCACAAAGTAGCTTTGATTTCCTTATTCCTTAAGCTGTATACTACAGGATTCATAGATGGAGGCATCACAGAATAGAAAACAGATAACAAAACATCCAAAAGCTGTGGAGAATCAGGAACTGGTTTCAAATAGGCAGTGACAGCTGTGACTAAAAATATGGTGACAACTATGAGATGGGGCATGCAGGTGGAGAAGATTTTGACTTCCCTTGTAATAAGGGCATTCTAAGCACTTTGTTAAAAATGTAAACATATGAAAACCCTATGGATTCTAAGCAGAAAAACCCAAACATGCCTCCAACAATCACACTAATGTCAATGGGGGCATGTATCATTGAACAAGTACAAAGGGGACATCTCAGAACTGTGGCATATTTCTGGAAACATAAAGAGAAGATTCCATATGAATATAAGCCCCCAAAGAGACTTCCAAATAGCCAAGAGGCAGCTACTATCTGCACACAGACTGCCCTGTTCATGATGGCATCATAGTGTAGTGGATGACAGGTGGCCACATAGCGGTCATAGGACATGGCTGTGAGGATGGAAATTTCAGATGTAAAAAGGAAACCATGAACAAGACCTGGCACATGCATCCTGGGAAAGAGATCATGTTCCTGTGGGACAAAGAGCTGAGAATGAGCTTTGGGACTGTGACTGAAATGAAGCACACATCGGAGAAGGACAAGTTCTTCAGGAAGAAGTACATGGGGGTGTGAAGACACTGGTCCACAGTGACAAGTGTGATGATGAGAAGGTTCCCCATGAGGGACGCCAAGTAGATCAGCAGAAACAGAAAGCCCTGGAGCTGCTTGTTGTCAGACAATTCCATGAAGAAGAAATCTGTCTTGACTGTGTGGTTGGGCATGTTGTCCACTGTTTACCTAACATGAGACCAAGGAAGAAAAGGCACATGTGGAGCTCATGCTGAGCCTTCCTGTTATCTGTCAACATACTTTTCTGTATTTGCCACTGTGTTATGTATATTAAAATATGGACATTTTTACAATACTGTGTTCAGGTAGGGTTCTTATGAAGTATTCAATATGGAATTCTTAGTATGGGTCATAATAACACACAGTAGGAGGTTCA
>NW_008358097.1:431249-452650 GCF_000622305.1 Nannospalax galili
TTTTCTGGAACCACAGAAAGATAGAGAGAAGGTTCCATATGAATATAAGACCCCAAAGAGAGCTCCAAATAGCCAAGAAGCTGCTACCATCTGTAAACAGACTGCCCTGTTCATGATGGCATCATAGTTTAGTGGGTGACAGATGGCCACATAGCGGTCATAGGACATGGCTGTGAGGATGAAAATTTCTGATGCAACAAAGGAAACCACGAACAAGACCTGACACACACATCCTGGGAAAGAGATCGTGCTCCTGTGAGACAAAGAGCTGAGAATGAACTTCGGGACTGTGATGGAAATGAGGCACACATCGAGGAAGGACAAGTTCTTCAGGAAGAAGTACATGGGAGTGTGAAGACACGTCTCCACAGTGACAAGCATGATGATGAGAAGGTTGCCCACTAAGGACACCAAGTAAATCAGTAGAAACAGAAAGCCCTGGAGCACCTGGAGCAGTTGTTGTCAGACAATTCCGTGAGGAAGAAATCTATCTTCACTGTGTGGTTGGCATGTTGTTCACTGTTTACCTAATGTGAGATAAAGGAAGAAAACACACATGTGGAGCTCATGATGAGCCCTCCTCTTATCTGTCAATGTACTTTTCCGTATTTGCCACTGTGTTATATATATTAAAATATGGATATTTTTACAATACTGTGTTCAGGTAGATTTCTTATGATGTATTCAATATGGAATTCTTAGTATGCATTATAATAACACACATTAGGAAGTTCAGACAGAATTTTTCAAACTATTTTAGTTTGAGTTGATCTATTTATTAACAAGAAATTTTATACTATTTTCCCAAATTATTAGTTGAAGTTCTAGATAAAAATGAGTGAAAACAGTAAATTTGTAAATCCCCTGATAGAAGAATATTATCTGACTCTTTTTCTAAATGATCCTGCTTTGAACAGTAAGTGCCATAAGCACAGAACACAAAAATGTCTTTATTTTGTTAGATACATTTTTCAAATGCATAAAACTTGTTTTCTAAAGTTTCTAAAATTGCTTTCTAGAAGCAAGGACAAACTTGTTAATTATACAAACTTACTTCTGCTGGACTTTTTATATGAAAGATGGAAATTAATACCTATTTCAGATAAGACTGCAGAACCTTCAGAAATTCCAGATTTCAAGGATGGCACATCTGAGAGAGTTAGGAAATAACTTTTGCAATTGTAAACATAGAGTCCATTAAGGTGGATGATGAAATATAGTCTCACTGTGAAGACTATAACAAGTTAGTGTTTCTCATAGGTAATTGCAGTAGAAAGCAAGGGGAGATGCAGTGAAGGGTTTGCCTTCTTGGGCTTTTCAGAGTGAGCTGGAGCCACAGTGCTGTGGATGGAGAGGCCTTGCCATGATATTGTCATAAAGTGAGAGATGTTTACACTCCTGCAGGGTCTGAAGGAAGCTTTGTTCATTCTATTACATTCTTAATCATATTCTCATTGAGGTTTTGAGTGGGTGGGTGTTCCTTTCCCTATATATTAAGCTTTGTGGTGTTTAAAATACCTAAACACAGGGATGAAGAGATTGCTCAGTGGTTAAGAACACTGGTTGTTCTTGCAGGAGTCCTGGGTTTGAATCCCAGCACCATGTGGCAGCTAACAACTGTCCATTACTCCAGTCCCAGGGGTTCCAAAAGCCTCTTCTGACCTCCGTGGGCATTGCATGACATGGGTGCACTTATCAACATGCAGGCAATACATGCATACACACAAAATAAAAATATTACGTAAAATTTTTAAAAAGTTAAAAAAAATACCTAAACACTTTTAGGAAGAAAACTACTTTTCCTCATGTGTCTTCCAAGATAGATACCATAAGTTCTCATAAATAAGTTTAACTGAAATAAAAGTCAGGAGTATATGACAAAAACATTGATGAAGTCTTTCTACAACACTATGATTAATATTTTCTAGCTTTATAGATTTTCTTTTACTTATTGGCTTTACTTCTTATATGAATAATTTGGATTCTTTGACTACAAGAAACTTCCATCTCTCAGATAAGCTTACTGCTTTATGTGCATGAGAACACTGATTCACTTTTGTGTCTTTAGAAGTCACCCTCCCTAGTGACTTGGATACTGTGCTGCAGCCCTATTTGAACCCCACAACAATCCTTTCAGCTTGGTGCCACTATTGTAATTAGATAGTGTATGGTGAGCCAAGTTCAGAAAAAGACAACAAATTATTAATATTCATGCACCTGAACAATGGGAAAAGAAGCCTTTCAGTTATTTGTATTTGCCTTCAGTATCTTTATTAATTTTGTATGCAAGATGGATGATGCATCACTTAACTATTTATTTGTTTATCTATTATGTCTATGAATGTTTTGTCTACAGCTATGATAAGTGCACCTCTGTGTGCAATGCCTGCAGAGAGCAGAAGATGGAATCATATCCCTTGAAACCACAGTTATGGATAATCGTTAACCACCACGTGGGTGCTGAGAACCAAACCAGGGTTTTGTAGATGAGCAGTCAGTACTCTTAACTGCTGTACTATATCTCCAGACCTTCATTGTTAACTTTTCATCTAATTTTTATTGGTATAGGTGTTAGATGACCTTTTATTTCCTTTGTTTGAAATACCAATAAACATAGTTCTATGATCAGGCTAAAATATTGTGTGCAGACACTTTTTTTCCTGTACATCTCAAAAGTGACCTATTTGAGAAATGTGATAGAATGTGGAACAGGATCATGATTACAAACAGACAAGGACTTTGAACTTCCCAGTGTGCTGTTCAGGAATATCCTGAAAAGTTTGTGGAACAAAAGACAGGTGTGAATATCTCCCACCTCAAGGAAATAAGAAATCTTTCGCTCCTGAAGAAAATGTCTTCAACATTCTTACCCAGCTGTGAACCCTATGAACTACACTAGGATTTACATGGCAAGAAATGGTCAGGGGTGAAAGAGTTCCCCAAAAGTTATGGGCTAATCAACTGCTTTCTGATCGAATTTATGTTCCATATTACTTGAAAACACACCAGCCTGGCACTGTAAAACTGGATAATAGTACATAGTTTGGGAACTTATAGGCCTCAATGGTGAACCTACTACTATTTTTCCATGAAATGCACAAGTATTAAGCTATTCTTTAAATTTGTCTCTTTATTTTATTTATTATTTTATTTTATGTGTATGAGTGTATTGCCTACATATATATGAGTGCTTCAGATCCCCCTGGAACTGCAGTTAAGGACGGTTCATAGCCACCATGTGGGTGCTGGGAATCGAACCCAGGTCCTCTGCAAGAGCAGTCAGTGCTCTTAACTGCTGAGCCATCTCTCCAGCCTCTAAATTTGTCTCTTTTTATCCAAAGATTAGTGAAACTCTCAGAACTCATCAGAGGGGTTTCTTTTTGCAATGGACAGTGGTTAATGAGAAAACTCACAAGTGGTCAAAGCGCAGAGAGTATGTGTCAGTGGACTGCTCAGCCACAAATGGGACATCTATAGCACATTCACTCCTAAGGTTCAGGGACCATCTTGGAAAAGGGAGTAGAAGGATTGTCAGAGCAGGAGGTTGGGGAGGACTAGAGTGAAACAGTGACCTCTGGACATGACCTTGACCCCTGCACTCATGATCTCACTGAAGCTATGTTTGCCTGCAAAGTTCAAGCTAGTCAACATTCCAACATGGAGTAGAAAGAAGTTCATGAGCCCTCACCCTAACTGAGGTGGTATGGACAGTTGATGGATTCTTGGTGTGGAAGGGCCAGATATCTTTAAGGCTATGGCTCTTGGTAAGTCCACCACACTTCAGTGGATGGTCCAATATCCAGGAGTATATGAACAGTACAAATAGGATTCAATAGATTATTAAGAAAAATACAGACAAATCTGGCAGGGAGTGAGAGGGAGTTGGGGTGGATCTTGGAGTAGTTAGTGAAGGAGTTAGGGATGAATGTGATCAAACTACATTGTATGAAATACTCAAAGTATTAATTTAAAATTTAAAAATTAAATAAAATCTTTCTCTAAATACAAATTGCAATCAATTCCATAATTTCTCATTGCATAATTATATCAAAATATCACATTGTGTCTTGCATATATAGTACATAATTTTAGTTTTTTATAGCAGCAATTGAGGTGAACACTTCAAAGGAAATTTGAATTGTGCATAATCAGCTCCTACTTGAAAGCCCTTACATGTAAATAGACTTCTCTGCATTGCCTTTGGTGTACACCACGCTCCTAACTTCCATTTCTTCAATCTTATGAAACCACAGAATTTTGACTTACATGGCAGGATACAAAATGACAGTTTTTATTTTACTGTACAGCCTTTCCACTATCCATGGTATGAGGGAGAAACTCAGTGTTCATTGTTTTAATGAGGCAAAAAATAATTTCTAATGGGTACACTTCAACCCCAGGGAAAACAATAGATTTCAGAAGATGCACAATTTTCATGGGGCCATGACTGCAGTCCTTTATTAACAATTATTTAACTAGCATACTAGTGGTGAGCAGCATGGTCCTTCATGCCTCAGACTACACTCATTCTCTAGATCATCCTGGAGTGTGGCTCTCAAATTCTTACCTGCCTCCTGACCAGAAACTCACTAGACAGTGTCCAGTGTCCTTGGTCTTGTATCCTATTGCAATGCAAAGGAACATTGACATGTCTGAACTCTAAGTAAAAGCTCGAAATCTTATGTGTTTTCTGGGTGACAATGAATTTAGACCTAATCTTTTTGTCTTTTATCCATATAATATTTATTACTGTGCTTCCTCTGAGGTTAGAAAGTCTGCAGTACAATCTCAAACATCTTTGAAGATGAAGATGTGTCTGAGATTACACACATAATTGTTACTTTTCCTTATAAAATATACCCCAAATCCACACAAAACTACAAGTACAATAGTTATAATTACAATTACAATAATTATCCTTGAAATTTTCTTGTATAAAATCATATAAAGAAATATAAATCTATCAGCAGAATAGGGACTCTGCAAGGAATAATGAATTCCAACAATAGATTTAATTTATAAAATTAAATAGAAAATGGAAGCTAAATCCATAAACAGCTTAAATAATGTACCTCAAGATTATAATTTTCATCAGCCTGATTCAATCTCCCAGCCCCTGTATCCTGTTCTCCTTCTAGCCATGGGCACAGGCCCACTTCTCTTGGAAACCCAGACCTCTGGACAACCCTCTTGGCCCATATTCCCCCACTGCTTCTTGATCCTCTGCACCCAGACCAGCTCAATTCTTCAGTCTAGTTCCCTAAAGCCTTCACAACTTTCCTCCTCCCACAACTTGCCTTTGCACATCTGAGCCCAGCCTCCTTCTCTTCTAAGTTTGACCCTGCCTACTCACCTTGTCTCCCACAACCTGGTTCATACTTTCCACTCTCACATCCTGTTCTCCTTCTAGCCTCTAGCTGTGGACACAGGTCCATGTTGTCCCTTGGCACCCCAGACCTCAGGGCTTCCCTCTTAGCCCATATTCCTCCACTGCTTCCTGATTTTTTGCACCCAGAGCAACCCAACTCTTCAGTCTACTTCCCTAAAGCTCTCACAGCCTGCCCCCACCCCCAACTTGCCTTTGCGCACCTGATACCAGCCTTCTTCCTTGGTTGTTCCCACCCACAATCTGCCTGAGATTCCTGAAACCAGCCCTCTTCTCTGGTAAGCTTGACCCTGCCCACTGTGCCTTGACTCCCACAACCTGATTCAATCTTCCAACTCTGACATCTTGTTCTACTTCTAGCTGTGGATATAAGCCAGCTTCTGCTCTTGGAAAGCAAGGTGAGATGCAGTAAAGGATTGGCCTCCTTGAGCATTTCAGAGTGAGCAAGAGCCACAGTGGTGTGGGTAGAGAGGCCTCGCTCCAACAGTGTCACAAAATGAGAGCTGTTACATTCCTGCAGACTCTGTAGGAAGCTTGTTTATTTTATTACATTCTTAATCATCCTGTCATTGAGGTTTTAAGTGGAAGTGTATTTCTAACACTATATTTTAAGCTTTATGGTATTTTCTGAAATAACCTATTTTTTCTCATGTCTTTCAAGATAGATATTAGTTTTAAGAAGTAAATATAACTGAAATAACAGAGTCAGAAGGATATGACAAAAAACATTGAAGAAGTCTTTCTACAAAACTACAATTAACATTTTCTAACTATGGATTTTCTTTTACTTATTGGCTTTAATTCTTATGTGCATAATTTGAATTCTTTGACTCACAAGAAACTTACATCCCACAGATAAACTCACTGCTTTATGCTCGTAAGAACACTGATCCAATTGTTTGTCTCTAGAAGCCACTCTCCCAAATGACTTAGATACTTTGTTTCAGCACGGTTTGAACCCCACAAGAAACCCTTCAACCTTGTACTGCTATTGTAACTATAAAGTGCATGGTGAACCAAGGTGAGCAAACTTAAAAATAAAACTCTTGAGCCAGACATGCTGGTGACACCTTCAATCTCAGCACCCAGAAGGGTAGAGGCAGACATATTTCTGTGAGAGCAAGGCCAGCTTGGTCTACATTGGGAGCTCCAGGCAAGATACATGGAGAACCTGTCTCAAAAACACAAAATAATTAATATTCATACACCTGAACAATGAGGAAAGGTATTTGCATTTGCCTTCAGTATCTTTGATATTTTTTATGTAAGGTGGCTGATAAATCATTTTAACTATTTATTTATTTGTCTATTATTTATATATTATGTCTAAGAATGTTTTGTCTATAATCATGTAAGCGTACCCATGCATGCAATGTCTGCAGATGCCAGAAGAGGGCATCAGCTTCTCTGAACCTGGAGTTATGGATTATTGTTAACCACCATGTGAGTGCTGAGAACTAAACCAGGGTCCTGTAGATGAACAGCCAGTTCTCTTATTTGTTGAGCTATCTCTCCAGCCCCTCATTGTTAACTTTTAATCTAATTTTTCATTGGTGCAGGTACTAGATAGTCTTTTATTTCCTTTGTTTGACTAGGGTAAGATAAAATCATAAAATAGTTTCAAATTAGGTTTCCCTAACTACTAAGAATGTTGAATACTCTTTAAGCATTTCCTAGCATTTGTTGTC
Organism: Nannospalax galili; assembly: GCF_000622305.1. NCBI lineage: Eukaryota > Metazoa > Chordata > Mammalia > Rodentia > Spalacidae > Nannospalax > Nannospalax galili. The sequence continues at coordinate 438,324 of NW_008358097.1, forward strand.
CTAGATGTTGAACATCTCCTAGCATTTCTCTTATTTCTTCATTTGATCATTTAAATTTGATCATTTGTTTGCTTGATTCCTTGTTGTTGGGTTTTTTTTTCAGTTCTTTGTATATTTTGGATATTAGCTCTCTCTGTTTATCTAGTAAACATTTTCTCCCACTTTGTGGGCTTCCCCCTCACCAGTTATGATTTCTCAGTTTGATCAAAACCCATTATCAAAGGAGGCATCTCTGAGCAAGGCTGAGACAGTAGTAGTTTGTAAGTTAAACATAAATACGTAAAAACACATAACATGCCCATTAAACAATTATTGATAATATGTCCCCAAGTAGGACCTGGGACCTCCCTAGCCATGATCTTCTTGAACAGGTTCACAGTACCAAGCAGGTACTCTTTCTCATGGAGCAGCCTCAGAACAAATCAGGGAGTGGATAGTTACCACAGAAACATTTGTTGCACTATTTCACTGGAGGGCATATTTTGCCTGACAGCATTGTACCACTCGGGGTCCAAAGATGGGGAAGATCATTAGTGACTTTTCTCCCCCAACAGCTTGCATAATGCCCCCTGCCTCTATACATGCTAGCAAATAGTAAGGAGATATTCAGGTAACTTCCAGCTCTCTCTTTTGTCTGTATCCAAAGTGTGTTATGTCCTTAGAAATAGATCTGACTGTAGTTCTGGTGGGTGACAAAGAGCATTGACAACAACCTTTGTACTTATGAGAGCCTCTGGGAGGCTCTCTGGTCGAGAACTTATAGGAAGCTATCCTGAAACTGCTGATTGGATTTTGATTTTGAAATCCATGGTTTCTGTGAGCAGCCTTGTCTACCCATACAGAGTGTATCCATTAAAGCTCCTTATTATTCACTGGGGGAAAAGTTTGTCAAGTTAAATTGTACACAGTATTAATATTTAACATGTGCAAAGATCTAAAAATAAGCCATCAGTATAAAAACCAAATACCACAATAACTAAAAGCTATAGAATTGAACAGAATATACTCAAAAGAAAATAATGGCTAATATTTTAAAGTGTTCAATGTCCTGAACCTTGAGGGAATTCAAATAAAAAATATGTGGCATTCCAGACCTGACATTAAAGGCCTTTACAATGAAAATGTTAAAGCTTTAAAAAAATTGAGGAAGACACCAGAAGATGGAAGGACCTCCTATGCTCATGGATTGGAAGAATTAATATTGTGAAAATGACCATCTTACCAAAGCCATTTATTGCTTCAATGAATGCCAATCAAATTTTCCATGACATTCTTCACAGAATTGGAAAAAACCATCCTAAGACTCATAATGGAAGTGCAAAAGACCCTGGATAGCCAAAGCAGCCCTGAGAACTAAAAGCAATGCTGAGGGGATTACTATACCAGATTTTAAACTATATTACACAGCCATAGTCATAGAAACAACATGGTACTGGCACAAAAACAGACCTGTAGATCAATGGAACAAAATTGAAAACCCAAATATGAGTACATGAAATTTCAACCACCTGATATTTGACAAAGGGGCTAAGAACATTCACTGGGAAAGACAGCTTCTTCAGCAAATGCTGCTGACAAACCTAGAAATCTACCCGTAGAAGAATGAAACCAGACCCCTACCTTTAACCTTGCACAAAAGTCAACTTCAAATGGATCAAAGACCTCAATGTGAAACCTGAAACTCTGAAACTGTTAGAAGAAAACATTGGCAATAACCTACAAGCTATAGTTTCAGGAAAGGATTTTCTAAACTGGAAATCCATTGCTCATGAAATAATGTCATGAATCAATAAATGGGACCGCATTAAACAAACTTCTCTATATCAAATGAAGCAACCGAGGCAGTGAAAAGAAAGCCCATCAAGTGGGAGAAAATCTTCATCAGTGATACATCTGACAGTGGTTTAATACCCAGACTACATAAAGACAAAAAACAAAGAATAAAGAAAGGAAGTAACCCAATTAAAAGATGGGCTAAGGAGCTGAACAGAGAGTTCTCAAAAGAAGAAATAAAAATGGTTAAGAAGTATCTTAAAAGGTGTTCAACATCACTAGTAATTAGAGAAATGCAAATTAAAATCACTTTAAGATTTCATCTTACCCTAGTCAGACTGGCTAAGATCAAGAGAACAAATGATACCAAATGTTTGTTGGAGAGGATGTGGGGAAAAGAAATCGCTCATCCAGTGTTGGTGGAATTGCAAATTTGTGCAACCCCTATGTAAAGCACTGTGGAGAACCCTTAAAAAACTAAAAATAAATCCACAATTTTACCTGTTATGCCACTCCTTGGCATACATCCATAGGACTCATCTTATTGCAGAGACACTGATACATCCATATTTGTTGCTGCTCTTTTCACAATAGCAAAGAGGTAGAAGCAACCTAAGTGCCCCTCAACTGATGATTTTGTAGTGAAAATGTGGTACAATTACACAATGGAGTTCTAAAGAAAGATGAAATCATAAAAATTGCAGATAAAATATGTTATACTAAGTGAAATAACACAGACTCAGAAAAACAAACAACATATGTTCTCCCTCATATGTGGATCTTAGCACCAAATCCTTATAACCATGTACCCAGAAATAACTATAGGAACCCTGGTAATGAAAAGGAACCACTAAGGTAAAGAAAGAACCCGATAGAGAAGAACAGTAGGAAACAGGTGTTACTAATGGAGAAATGGATAAAAGTGGGGTTATTTAAATGGAGGTAAGGGGGGGTTATACCAGGAACCTTGAGGATAAAGTGAAAGAAGCAGCTCAAGAGAGATGATGGGTATTATCAAGGGATAAATGGGGAAAATCTGGGCAATTTAAATGGGGGAAACATGGCAGAAGGTTTGGAAGTGTGATAGAGATAAATAAAAACCTTATAGAATCATATTAGTCCAACAACCTATTGAAAAATTATACATCCATGAATTATCTCTACATAAGTCCATGTGTATAGCTAAAGGCTACATAACAAGAAACAGTACCAGACAGGATATACCTTCCTTTGAGTTACTGGCTAGTTTAGGTCAAGAGACTCCCCAAATTACTCAGACTATTGACCCAGCCCCTGATGGCCTCCAAAACTTGAAGTTAAAGACCTACTGCCAAAGACAGAACATAGTTTGGACAGAGGATTTGGAGTAATACAGCTACAAGTGACCTGAAACCACTTTCCCTGAAGGCTAGCTCACATAGCTTTGGAGAGTGATATGAAGGTGCCAAGGGAAAACATCAATGCATGATCCAACACCAGCTTCAAGACCAATAACCACATCAATGGCTTGCACAGTGTACATCATTGGTACAGTAGTGGCACTCCGATCTTGGGGACAATCAACAGCTACCTAATTTGACTAAAATCCCACTCAAAGGGAGTTAACTCAAGTGTGGTACTTAAACATAACCTAATACACACGGCTGGAGTGGTCATAGATCTTAGAGAAAACCTCAAGAATGTCATATTGCTAGATTGATGTGATTTCTTCCTATGTGCAAAATATGTATCCTTCTATTTACAGACATATAATCTCAGTCACCACTCATCAAAGAAGCTTATTTTGCATCAGTCAGAAACTATTACCAAGTACCACAACTGGTTTCACATGGACATTGTCTATGAATTGCCAGGTTGCATCTACAATGCAACCCCTACACCTAAGGCTCATGAAACATAGACTAAGGATAATGAAGAAGACACTAATGAATTTCTCAGTTTTCAATAATATAGCCCCCTCATGAAGTGGAGGACCAGGAATGCAAAAAGTCACAAATAGCCAAAGTGTAGAAATCAAGAGCATGCAGAATGATGGTCCTTGGACAGGTTCCCTTTATTAAACTTCACCAACCCAAGGCTCAGGGACCACTGCAGAATAGAGAGGCAGAAAGATTATAAGATCAAGGGAGGATATACATGACCATATGGAAATAGAGTCCTACAAGCTCCTGAGAACCTGCTCATATGATTTGATGGCAATGGTGTCAGCATACACAAGTCCCATGCAAACTCAGCCAAACAATAACCCAGCACAGAAATGGGAAAATGAACAGCAGACCTCAATTGTATCTGAAGGAATGGGCAAAGTTTTTGCTGCTAGATGAAGAACAGCTGGTCTTCTAAAACAAAGGATTCTAGATAGGCTAAATAAACTTAGTGGACAGAATTGCATTGGGGAAAGGCAGGGGACACTAATTAACACTGGCCATAACAGGGATGGCAGATTATATGGGCTCCAGTGCGGGGGCTATGTGAGTATGCCAGTGGGGATGGGGGTATAAAGATGATTAAGATTGTTTGAGAGGTTCTGTGTGAAATGCACAAGTAATTCAATAAAAAAATATAAAATAAAGTAAAAATTTAAAAAAAGAGAGACATGGATGCCTAATTATTGAAGGTAGACAGAAAAATGGCAAATCTTTAAAAAGGCAATCTTTTATATCAATCATAACAATATGGTAGTTCTGAAGAACTGCAGCAGGAGACGAAGGGTGAACTCCAACAATGGTTGTTGAACATCTAGAAGATCATTTACATCAGGCTGTACTTTTAACTATTGTGTAATATTTATTCAAACCTAAAAGCTTTCGAATAAAAAATATAAAGAAAATTAGATATAAAGAAAAACCAAACTACTTGGGGTTCCATCTCACCTTAATAATAATGGTCATTATGAAGAAAACAAATGATAATAAATGTAGACAAAGATACGAGGAAAAGGAAACCCTTTTACACTGTTGGTAGGAATGTAAACCGGTGTGGCCACTATGGAAATCAGCATAGGGGTTTCTCAAGAATCTCCTAACAGAATTGCCATATAACCCAGCTATCACACTCCTGGGAATATACCCCATAGACTCTATACCCTAACACAGAGATACTTACACATCTATGTTCATATTTTCTCTATTCACAATAGCTAGGAAATGGTATCAGCCTAGTTTGCAAGTTAATAAATGGATAATGAAAATAGGTTTCATGTACACAATGGAATATTGTGACTTTTGACTGTGGAATTACAATGTGCCTTGTAGTGAGCTAAATAGGATTAATTTTATTGGCATTTATTAAACTTTTTGAAATTGTGTGTCCATAATGCTCAAAAATGTCTGAAGTTCTCAACCATTCTTTTTTGTAAAATATCTGGTCCCTTTTCCCTGTTTCCTCTTAGAATTTCCAGAAATAATCAGTTTTCCTGCTTATTGACCTGTTGTTAACACCATAACTTCTTTTTATGTTTGTTTCTCCTTCTGCCTTGATAACTTTAGGTTGTAAACACTTGACAGTTGTTCTTTCAAGTCTTCTCTTCAATGACTCCAGTTTAGTTATGTATGCCATAGTTCAATAACACATTAGATGCTCTCGTTAACATCTATTTTGTTTTATTTGTAGCATTAGATTCCTGATTTGTTATGGTACCTTCATATGTTATCTTTAAGTACACAGATCATCTATAAAAACAGAATGATTCATGGACTATTGTGTACTCAGGATTCATAGCTAAGTATTTGTTTCCTTCATTTTGTTGAGTGATGTTTCATCTTTTTACTCATTTATTATTATTATTTCATGTATTTCTTTTGGGGGAGGGATGCACATATACAGGTCAAAGGACAGTTCTGTGGAGTTGGTTCTCTCCTTCCACCTGCATGTGGATTCCAGAGATGAAACTCATGTCAGGCAAACACTACCTGCTGAGTCATCTGAACAGTCCTTTTTAGTGTGTGTGTGTGTGTGTGTGTGTGTGTGCTGATATTAGGCTTCTGAAATTTTGAAAGCTGTCATTCTTCACATCTTCACTTACTATCTTCACAAAGAAGAAGAATTTACCAGTCATGCCAGCTTGAAAGTCAAGGGGACAACACAATTCTTTCTGAGGATAGGTGTGTCTTCTCTGGACTTTATGTACAATTTTTCAGTTGACATTTTTCTCTTTGCTTCTAATTCATGATTTCTGTCTAGCTCTGGTGGACCACTCTGCTAATGCAATCTTTTAGGGGATAGAAAAGAAAATTGTATTCACTTTTGGCTTCAGTGTTCAGAGCCAGATTGTATCTTTTTCCAAAAGAGTTTAAATTCAGTGAAGAAAAAGTAGTTCCTCCACAGTTCCCAAAGACAATATGATGAGTTCATTTTGCAATCCTGTGTTTCTCTTCAAAGGGAGAAGCTGGGAGTTGGGGTTTTTCTCTCCGTACAAATTCTAACATCCAATTAGGAAGACACTAAGGCATGGTCCCTCCTAGAGTACTGTATATTCTTAACTCTGTATTGGGAATTTTCTCCTTGAAGATACTGTCTTAACAGCGACATATCAGACAAATAGGATATTGAAAATTCCCAGCAATCACAAATGACTTCTAACAATTTTCAGTAATGATATCTGTTTACACACATCACACAGCAATTTAAAACATAAAACTAATTAATAGGTAAACAATCTGAACTCTCTCCAATCTGCTCTTTATCATGTTTAAACTACTGTTTGGCTCCAGAGAAAACATTCTTCTTAGAGCTGATTTCACTCTGTAATGTCTCAATAAATGCTAAGCTCATAACTTTCAGCTGATTTTTTAAAATCTTTCCACACAGTAAAAAATTTGATAAATATTTTTATAATATTTATTTATGACTTTTATATGTATGAGTGTATTGGCTGCATGTGTGTAAGTGCACCCGTGTCCTGCAATACACACAAAGATTAGAAGATAGCATAGGATCTCCTGGAACTGGAGTTACGGAAAATTGTTAGAAGCCATGTGGGTGCTTGGAATTGAACTTGGTCTTCAAGATTACCCAGTGCTCTTAACTGCTGAGCCTTCTCTCCAACACCAACAAATATATTTTAAACAATATAAAGTAACCTAAAAGACAACTATAAATTGTGGAACTAGATTCAAAATACCTTGGAGCTAAAAAGAATAATTTTAACAACTAAGGGATATCAATAATACTAACCAACCCATGAATTGAATAAGTACTGAATTGAACATTCCCGAGAAAATTCTGTCTTGCTTTAATAAGTCAAGGTCTGATTTCAACATGATATACATGAAATAACACAAAAATAAAAATTAAATCAAATATATCAAATTGGTTTGTCATATGAGTTAATGAACTAAAACTATAGAATTTTTCATATGCACTTAAAATTCTGAGAGTAAAAGTTGGGTATTTGTTCTTTCCAAGATTCTTAACTTTATTGACATTAATGTGTACATATTTGCTCGTATGAAAAATTATGACTTAAGATGGTTCAGGCTAATACACTTTATTAGCTCTTAGCAACTCTTGTATTGGAAGAAAACATTGAATATCCCTCCAGATTTGTAATTTAGAAGTATCCTCGAGTCATACTTTGCTTAAGTCCCTGGGGGAGGAATAACAGATAATTCTGCTTTCCTCTCTAGCATCTCTAGTGAAAGATTTGTTTCTTCTGTCTTCAGGCCTAGAGGCTGAACTATTTTGTAACTACAAACTTTAACATTCAGTATTTACACTATAGCCTCAAGGTCTCATGCACATTTATTTCTAACTTTCTCTTAGTAAAATCTTAACAGTTTCTCAGGATGTAAGAATTGTTTTGATTTGATTGTGAATACTAAGATAAACTGCTTATTCCCAACATATTGCCTTACTCATATATACAAGGTGTCTTAGCAATGTAAAGAAATGTAATCAAGAGGTCTTAAGTAGTTTGAAGAGAACAGTTTTCTTACATCATTCAGAAGTCTGTCACAGTACTTCTGAGGTTACAGTTGCACACATGTACTTTAAGCCACAAATACCCAGCTCAGGCAGGTTTTGAGATAATTGTAGTTGACTCAGGATTATGAACCTGTAAACCCCTTTCTAGAACTTTAAATCAATGAGTTATCTAAACTACAACTTTGAACCCTTTACATATCATAAAGGATATGTATAGTTGGAAATACAGACATAGCTCTTAACACAAAACATTTCATGTCACCTTTGTACATACCGAGTGCTTTCCCCTATACAACTCATAATGATCCAGTTTCCATAAAAAGTTCCACAAAGCTCCTTTGATTTCTTTATTCCTTAGGCTGTATATTATAGGATTTGTAGATGGAGGCATCACAGAACAGAAAACAGATATCAAAAAGTTCAAAAGCTGTGGGGAATCAGGAACTGGTTTCAAATAGGCAGTGACAGCCGTGACTAAAAATGTGGTGACAACTACGAGATGGGGTACGCACGTAGAAAAGGCTTTTGACCTTCCTTGTGATGAGGGCATTCTAAGCACTGTATTGAAAATGTAAACATACAAAAACACTATGCACATTAAGAAAAAAAATCCACATGCGATTCCAAAGATGACACTAATGTCAATGGTGACGTGCATCTTTGAACAAGAAATCTTCAATAGAGAAGGGACATCAGAGAAGAACTGTGGTACTTTTCTGGAGCCACAGAAAGATAAAAAGAAGGTGCCATGTGAATATAAGGCCCCCAAAAGACTTCCAAATAACCAAGAGGCAGCTACTATCTGCACAAAGACTATCCTGTTCATGATAGTATCATAGTGTAGCGGGTGACAGATGGCCACATAGTGGTCATAGGACATGGCTGTGAGTAGGGATATTTCAAATGCAACAAAGGAAACCACAAACAAGACCTGGCACACACATTCTGGGGAAGAGCTAGTGCTCCTGTGAGACAAAGAGTTGAGAATGAGCTTTGGGACTGTGACTGAAATGAAACACACATTGAAGAAGGACAAGTTCTTCAGGAAGAAGTACATGGGGGTATGAAGGCACTGGTCCACATTGACAAGCATGATGATGGAAAGGTTCCCTGTGAGGGACACAAAGTAAACTGGCAGAAACAGAAAGCCCTGGAGCACCTTGGAATTGCTTGCTGTCAGAGAATTCCATGAGGAAGAAATCTATATCCACTGTGTGGTTGGTCATATCATCTGCTGTTTATGTACTGTGAGACAAAGGAAGGAAAAGACACATGAAGAGCTCATACTGCAGCTACTGCTTAGTAATAATGCATTTTATTTCTGTAAGATGCAACTATTACATCATTCCTATAAAGCATGAACAGTTTTATTTTCCTTAATACATGCTTGTTCTGTATGAACTTCTTAATATTTCTATTTCAATATGTATGGCAGTGATTGTTACAGAGTGGGAGGTTAAGACAGAAAATTCCAGTTTTGTGGTTTTGACTTATATGTTAACAAAATCTTTATAAAATATATCCTGAATTAAATTCTAGAAAAAAATATCTGGAAAACAATGAATTTCTAAGAAACCAAGTGGACAATATAGTCTAATTTTCTAATATTAACTTACATATATTTAGGGCATACAATACTTAATTTTCTTAAATACATTATACAAACCAACAAAATGTGTTGGGGATGCAGGTAACTGTTAGTGTGCTTGCCTTGAAGACTCAAAGGTCTGGGTTTCATACACAGTACTGTGAAAAAAAGCCAAAGGACAAAAAAAAATTGAAGAGAAAATTTTTAACTGTATATATCATTAAAGAGAAAATATATAGTAATAATTCATAATTGAGAGACACACAAGGATGTAGGGAAATATGCACTTCTAACACACCAATCTCTCCTCGGTCTCCCTCTTTTCCTTACTGTCTGCCTCTCCCACTGACAGGCAGAGAGTTATTATCTAAATCTCAAATGAACTTGATACTATTATAACATGCAGATGGAAGCAAATAATACCAAAACATTAGACAGTAAATAAACTAGCTCTAACAAGTAGGATGACATCAGTGGTGAAAATATCACTGGGTAAAACTAAACCTTCAGTGAGGGTGGTGTGATATAGATATTAGTTAGATACTTGCAATCAAGCAGGGTAGTAAGGGGGTGCAGAGAGGAGAGTAAGGGAAGCATCTACATATGAGCAAGTTATATTTCATGAAATTTACAGAATTTCATTGAAGAATTATCTTTCTACAACACTATGATTAATTTTTAGGTATATTTTATTATTTTTATCATATGTGTATTTTAAATATATTTTATTATTTTTATTTTATGTGTATGAGTGTATTGTCTGTATGTATATAAGGTATCTTGTGCAATACCTGTGGAGGTCAAAAGAGGTAGTCAGATCCCCCTGGAACTAGAGTTATGGATGGATTTGTAGATGCCATGTGGGTGCTAGGAATTGAACCTGGGTCATCTCTAAGAGCAGCCATCTCTCCAGTTTCTGATTAATTTTTTTAATTTAAGTATTTTCAGTTACTGACTGAATGAGTAGTTTGGATTCTTACATTCAAAAGAAATTTCCATCCCTCAGATCATCCTACTTTTTTGTGCTCAGTAGAGCACTGATTCAATTCTGTGTTTATAGACTCCACTCTGCCGAGTGACTTGGATACTGGACTTCAACCCTGTTTGGAACCCTCAACAATTCTTTCAGTTTGGTACTGCTACTGTTACCATATAGTGTATGCTGAACCAAGTTAAGAAACCCTAAAAATTATTCCTCTGTGCACTTATGAACAATGGGAGAAGATGCCTTTCAGTTATCTGTATTTGCCCTCAGTATATTTATTATTCTATATCATGATTCATAGTTGACTTTTAATCTAATTTTTACTGGCATGAGTGTTGGATGACCTCTTCTTTCTTTGAAATACCAATAAACAGAGCTCTAAGAGCACATTAAAACGTGGTGTGCAGACAATATGTCATCTCAAAAATGACCATTTGGCAGTTGTACAACAGGATACTGGATCATGATTACAAAAAGAGAAGGATTTGAAATCTCACAATGCGACTTCCAGGAATCACCTTGCAAAAGACAAGTGTGAAAATCTCCCAATACAAGGATATAATAATTATTTCTCTGCTGGGGGTAAAATTCTCATGTCTTACCTACTGTGAAAACTTAGAACTGCAATACTGATCATGGTGATAAGATATAACCATGGGTGAAATAGTGGCCCAGGTGATATGAGGATAACTAATTAATTTCTAATTAGCTTGAAAGCCCACACCACTTAAGGAAATACATGGTTAATACTGTCAATATGACCAAGTATCCATGTTTGGGAAGCTCATATGTCCCAGTATTAAGTCTACTAATATTATTCTGCTAAATGGACAAAATGTCAAACTCATCTCTAAATTTGTCCATTCCTTTTGGGGACATGTATTTTTGAGACAGGGTTTTCCTGTAGCCCCATCTGGCCTTGAACTTCCTATATAGTCCAGGCTGGCCTCGATCTCACAGATATCTGACTGTCTCTGCCTCCTAAGTGCTAGGAATAAAGGTGTCCACCACCAAGTCTGGAAAATTTTTATCTTTCTACCCATAGATTACTTAAGCATTTGGATATCATCAGAGAAGTTTCTTTGTGCAAAAGGCAGTGATTAAAGAGAAACTCACAAATGGAAAAAGTACAGAGAATAATTATCAGTGGATTATTCAGCAACAAATGGGACATTTATATCACTCCTACTCTCCAAGCCTGTTTGCTTGCCCAAGATCAAACGTGTCAACATTTCAGCATGGAGTGGAAAGGGATTCATGAAACCCTTTCCCTAACTGAGGAGCTACTGACATTTGATAGATTCTGGAAAAAAAAGAGTCAGATTTTAGGGGGTGTGTCTTCTGGTAGGTTAACCATGCTCTAGTGAATGAACTCACACTCAGAAAACATGTGGACATCACGAATAGGAAACTGTAGGTTATTTCTTTATAAACCAGGACATGATGAAGCTGTGGGTAAAAGGGGGGAAGTTTGGTGCATATGCTAGGGGTGAAAGTGATCAGGATACATAGCATGGCGTCTCAAGTAATTAATTAAAAATAGAAAAATAAATAGATGTGTCTCTAAACACAAATGTCGATTAATCTGACTTATTCAATTCCTATTATATAATTTCCTCAAAATATCACACTGCATCCTGTATATCTGACATATACTATATAAATTTAAGTTTTAAAATCTGGAATTCAGGTGAACAGGCAAAAGAAATGCGGACTTTGCATTATCAGCTCCTGCTTGAAAGCTCTTACATAGACAATAGACTTCTCTACCTTTACCTGGCTGCACACTCTCCTCCCCACTTCTCTTTCTATAGTCTATGAAGCCCCAGATTTCAGACATACCTGGAAGGATTCAAAATGTCACCTTTTGTTTTACTCTTCAACCCTTGTACTACCCATGGTGTGAGAGAGAAACTCTGTGACTTTGAATTTATCTAAAATTTTCACCTTTTAAATGAGACAAAAACAATTTTCAGTGGTTGCACTTAACTCCCCAAGGAAAGCAATGGATTGCAGATGTGGAACAATGGTCATGTGGCTCTGAATGCAGTCCTACATGAAGAATTACTCACCTAGGCTATGAACGATGTGCAGCATGGTCCTTACCATCCTTCCTCACACTATGCACTCTTGTTCTGACCCTTTCTGGAGTAGGTCTCTGAAATGCCTATCTGGCCATCTGACAAGAGACACACCAGACTGTGTCCAGTGCACTTGGCATGCTGTCCTATTGTAATCCAAAGGAAACACTGGCATGTCTAAACTCTAAGTAAAACCTTGAAGTCATAATGTGTTTTCTGTGTGTCAATGAATTTGGGACTTTTATTTCTTTTATTAATATAGTATTTATTACTATACTTCCTCTGAGATTAGAAATTCTACACTGTGATCACAAATGTCTTTTAAAAAGAAGATATACCTGAGGTAACATGTAGAATTCTCACTTTTCCTTATACAATATACCAAAAAATTTACACATAAGTACAAGTATTGTAGCTTTAATTGCAATTATAAAAGTTATCATTGAAGTATTCTTGGCATAGTATCATATACAAAAATATTAACCAGAATAGGGCATCTCTACAGCATAATGAATTTCAAGAATGATTTTATTTATAAAGTTAAATGGAAAATACAAGTTAAATCCATAAATATGTCTCAAAAATATGTCTCAAAAATATGATTTTCATCCAAAGAAAAGTCACTACGCCTACAATAGCCCCATTCTGGTCCCCTTGCTTCTATTAATTGCCAAGTTAGAAATACCAATGTAAAGATTCAAAGCTATGATCTATACATGAAGGATAACATGGGAGCTTTGTCATTCTGGGTCTGGGGTACCTCATTCAGAAATTTTCTCCAATTTCATCTACTTCCTGTAAAGTCCATTATTTCATTTTTCTTTACAAGTCAATGAAATTCCATTGCGTACATGTACTACACTGTCATGATCCATTCACAGTTGATGCATATATAGGCTGATTCTCTTGCTAATTTTTGTGAATACAGCAGCACTGAACTTTGCTGTGCATGTTTTGTGTAGAAGGATATGGAGCCTTTTGGTTATATACACAAGAATAGTGTAGCTGGGTCATAAGATAGTTCTATGTGTAGCTTTTTGTGAAAAACCCAGGTTGATTTAACAATGTCCACACTTGTTTACTTTCCTATTGTTAGAGTATCAAAAGCCCCTTTAGATTAACAGGTGAAATAATAAAATATCTAATCCATGCATCAGAGGACCCACCTTTCCAGGTTCCCTTGTCCATCACCTGGTCAGAGGACTACCCCTAGGAAGGTGGATTCACTTTAAGTTATGCAAAAGAGATAGGTGCAATACCTAGTGTATTAAGACGACGAATTTTTCTTGCTCAGAATTCCCACCTCCCAGTGCAGTTCTTGTGGATTTGGGGGGCAGAAATGTGGCTCTCCATGATAAATCCTACCTGCCTCAGAAGAACATAATCTTTCCACTTTTCTTCTTCATATCTCTACTGTAAGCATGATTACTGTAACACCTTGGGCTATTCTAGCTGTTGCATTTCTTTAATTTTGATCTAAAGCTTCATTCTCCCCATCATGTGGCTGCTTGTGCCTGCCCTCAAAACAGGCTCTAAACTGTATGGTTTCATAGGGTTTTCCCTTCTCCCTTCCATTCTCCTCTTCCAGGCAGCTGCCATGATTTTTAACTTCCCTATCCTGAGGATTTTTCTTTTAATAAAATTATCTTAAAACTTTCATTTGAGTACATTCCTAAATTCTTATATAAATCAGAGTAAGAACTCTTGAGGATGCTCTTTCTTGCATTTATCACCACCTCATTGCCTAAAGGCTCTCTTTCCCTTCTCCCTTCCATTCTCCTCTTCCAGGCAGCTGCCATGATTTTTAACTTCCCTATCCTGAGGATTTTTCTTTTAATAAAATTATCTTAAAACTTTCATTTGAGTACATTCCTAAATTCTTATATAAATCAGAGTAAGAACTCTTGAGGATGCTCTTTCTTGCATTTATCACCACCTCATTGCCTAAAGGCTCTCTTTCCCTATCATTCTTATA
>NW_008358097.1:452909-457449 GCF_000622305.1 Nannospalax galili
AGCTTCATTGTCCCCATCATGTGGCTGCATCCTCCCCTTTATCACCAGCCCCACTGCATAAGGACTCTCCTTTCCTACCATTCTTATATGTTGTCATTTTATTCCAGGTAATGGGTATCCTGGTTAGGGCAAGATAGAGACTTAAAGTCATTTTAATTTACATTTCCTTATGGCTAAGTATGTTGAAATTTTGTGTGTTTGATTTTACTAGCAATTTGTATTTTATTTTTATAATTCTGTTTACTTCTATAGCCAATTTTTATTAGATTGTTATTTTGCTTAATGTTTAGGGATTTTAAAATTCTTTTATATTCTAGATGCTAATTGTGTACCAGATAGATGGAAATGTTTTCTCCCATTCTGTGGGCTCCCTATTCTTTCAACTGATAGCTTTTTCTGTTGTAAAGAGGCATTTTTTAGTTTCATAAGAACCTACTTGCTAATTGTTGGTCTTATTTCCTTAATTAACCAAGTCCTATTCACAAATCACTTACCTATTCCTATATTTTGAACTAACTTCTTCCTTTTTACTTTAGCAATTTCAAAATAGGTTTGACTTTGAGGTGCTTGACTCATTCATACTTGAGTTTTGGGCAGGATGAGAGATAAAGTTCTAGTTTTGTTCTTCTAAATGTTGATATCTAGGCTTTCTACTACCATTTGTTACAGATCCTGTAATACTTAGAATCTCTTAAAAAATGAGTAACTGTAGTTGTGTGGACTTTAGATTGGACCTTCTTTACTTTATCTATTTGTCGATTTGTGTCAGTACCAATCGATTTTTTCATTATTATTATTATGGTTCTCTAGTATGACTTGAAGTCAGGTATGGTGACACTTCCCACAATATTTCTGTTGTTGTTATTCAGGATTGCTTAAGCTATACTTGATCTTTTGTGCGTCCACATAAATTTTAAATGTTTTTTTCTATATCTGTGAGGAATGTACCTGGAACTTTGATTGATATTGCACTGAATCTGTAAGATGGCTCTTGGTAGGGTAGCCTTTTGACAATATTAAATTTTCTTAGCATCTTCACCCACATTTGCTATCTTTTATTTTTAAGAGTAATCTTTTACTGCAGTACCTCCAACACTAGCCTGATACTAAGTAGAAGTGACACTTTGAGACATGTATTATTGTTTTCTATGTTCCTTAGTCTCTTAATTACAGATACTTAATCCAAGGTTACAAATGATAATTTGTGATGTGACTTTTCTAACTGAAGCAGCTAGACTTATAGCCTTCCTTAAAAGGCAGAAATCACACTGAGCACTATCATCCTTGCCTCCTACCATTTGAAAATTATAATGCAAACTGAGAGATTACAAAGGACAAAGGAAACATTAAAGTGGAATTCTGAAGGTTCAACTCACTAGGGAATCAAGACCCTCTCTACTTATATACAGTCATTGGAAGCTGACTGACTTTCCTGATATATGAAGGCCATGATTTATTCCAGAGTTTTTATGGATAGTATGGCCTGCTCAGGCAGGAGGAAAAATTCAAAAGATTCATTAAGGTCAGAATGTATTAGAGAGTCACATCTGTAGAAGTGAATAATATGAATGGATTCTACCATCTTTATTGCCACTAATAAGAAGGGTTAGATACAGGAGGCAGTGGAGTGGTTAAAATGTCAGATATTTACTTTTCTTGTGGTGGCTCACAAGAGAAGAATAATAAGCAAAACTTTAGAGAATACTCCGGAGGGAAGACAAAGAAAACTTGGAAAGTTTTCTAATATATGCTTCTTTTGTCTTACAGAAGGATAACAAAATACCCCTAACCGATATACATTTGATCTAGGCCTTAAATGAATGATGCTTGATGATTTCCTGCACACAAGCCTGAGCTAAAATTAACCTAGAGGATAAAAGGTGGCCTCTAATGGGAAATACCAATCAGAGTATTATATTGTCTTACAATTGGGTCTCTTTTAGGAAGGAAAGTCATTGCTAAGTTTACTAGGTTTTCTTCCACCTATTACAGATACAAGCTAACTGATTGTGTGTATAGGCTTTCAGAATATGACTACTTCATCTACAGACAAGGAGGATATCAGATAGGGGCAGATACTTCTCTCAGGCTTGATCCTGCTTGATCATGGATGCTTATTGGCCTCATAAAGTTTAAAGAAAAAAAGAGGCTGACTCTTAAAACCAAGTGTTTTTTCTCTTCTCAATCTCCATTCCCCATGCAAGACCCAGCAGTTTACAAGAGTCATATCCGACATATCAGTACAGAATATAAGGAAACAGATGTTTAGGGTCCAGCAAGAAATCACTAGACTCAACAGAGAGTCACTTTTCCAGTGTAAACCACTGAGTCTACAGTGGTTGAACTGTACTATATTGAAAAATACTCATGTATTGTACTTAGCAGTACAAAAGTATCTTGAAGAAATAATTTTCAAAAACAAGAGTTATGATGTGATTCTACTCAGAAATACTTAGTAGATTGATGTCTGATAAGAATTCACAGGAATCCTGTCATTCCTTTGTTTTAGGCTTTTCAATGTTGTACACTGTTGCATTCATATTTATGCTGGAAGAAACTACTCTGTCTTTTGCTCAAATTATACCTAGAATTTAGATTTACAACAAAATAATTAAAATCTGGATGCAGGTCTAGTGTCAAGCTAATATTTGATTAAATTTTTACTGGGGAAGCAAAGAATGTATTGCACTTACTTACTGAGATAACTGAGCAGTTGCTGGGTTGTGCATATGACATGGTGGTATGCACACTGGAAATCCTTTACTCAGCATGGGTCATGCCTTCCCTTCCCAGCCTTCCTCAGATTGTATACTTTAGCCCTCCCCAAATCCAAGAAGCCATGTGTGATTAGGACCAAATTACATACAGCTGGCTGTGAAGAGTGGCTGGAGTGAGGGTCTAATGACCCTGCCATGCCCTCCTTTAATGACTGAGCACAACCATCAACAAGCCTGATTGTGATAATGTTTAGTGAACAGTCTCAGCTGAAGTCATGACGATGGTAGTTATTTCATGTGGAAGCATCATCTCATTAAAAGTACATGGAATTTAAAAGGATTTTGTGCTAGGATCCACATATGAGGGAGAACATACCACGTTTGTTTTTCTGAGTCTGTTACTCCACTTAGCATAACAGTTTCTAGATCCATCCATTTACCTACAAATTTCATTATTTCATCTTTCTTTACTGCTAAATAGAACTCCATTGTGTATATATACCACATTTTTGTTAACCACTTGTCAATTAAAGGGCACTTAGGTTGCTTCCATCTCTTAAGTATTATGAAAAGCACAGAAAGAGCAGCAACAAACATGGTTGTACTAGTGTTTCTAAAATAGTATGAGTCCTTTGGGTATATGCCAAGGAGTGGTATAACCGGGTCATATGGTAGGCTCATTTTTAGTTTTTAAAGAGTTCTCCAAACTGTTTTCCTTAAAGGTTGCATGAGTTTGCAATTCCACCAGCAGTGAATGAGCATTTCCCTTTCTTCACATCCTTGTCAGTATTTGGTATCTTTTGTTCTCTTGATCTTAGCCCAACTGACTGTGGTGAGGTGAAACCTTAAGGTGTTTTTAATTTGCATTTCCCTAGTTACTGATGATGTTGGACACTTTTAAAGATGTTTCTTAGCCATCTTTATTTCTTCCTTTGAGAACTCTCTGTTTAGATCTTTAGCCCATATTTTAATTGGGCCATTTGCTTTCTTTCTTCTTTTTTTTGAGTTCTTTATATATTCTGGATGTTAAACCTCTGTCAAATGTGTCACTGGTGAAGACTTTTTCCTGCTCTGTGGGTTTTCTCTTCACTTTTTTGATTGTTTCTTTTGCCCTATAGAAGCTTTTCAGTTTAATGAGGTCCTACTTGTTTATTGCTGACCTTAATTCTTAAGCAACTTCTGTCCAGTTTAGAAAATGCTTTCCTACACCTGCATCTTGTAAGTTACTACCAATATGTTCTTCTAATAGTTTCAGAGTTTCCAGTTTTACATTGAGCTTTTTGATCCATTTGGAGATGATTTTTGTGCAAAGTTAAAAACAAGGATCTAGTTTCATTTTTCTATAGGTGGAGGTCCAGTTTTGCCAGCACCATTTGTTGAAGATTCTGTCTTTCCTCCATTATGTATTTTTGGCACCTTTATCAAATATCAGGTGGCTGAAATTGCATGTACTCAGGTTTGGATCTTCAGTGATGTTCCGTTGAACTGTGTGTCTATTTTTGTGGTAGTATCATGCTATTTTTATGACTATATCTCTGTAGTATATGTTGAGATCTGCTATGGTAATCCCCACCCCAGCATTGCTCATTGTGCTCAGGGTTGCTTTGGCTATCCCAGGTCTTTTGTGCTTCCATACAAATTTAATGATTTTTTTTCTAATTCTGTGAAGGTTGTCATGGGGATTTTGATTGGGATTGCTTTGAATCTATATATTGCTTTTGGTAGGATGGTCATTTTCTCAATATTCTTCCAACCCATGAGCACGGGAAGTGCTTCTATCTCCTGGTGTCTTCCTCAATCTCTTTCTTTAATGATTTAAAATT
>NW_008358097.1:457586-467949 GCF_000622305.1 Nannospalax galili
GGCTACTGATTTTTGTAGATTGATTTTGTAACCTGCCACTATATGAAATTGTTCATTACTTCTAAATGTTTTCTCTTGGAGCTTTTAGAATCTCTTAGGTATAGTATCATAACATCTGCAAACAGTGATATTTTGATCTCTTCTTTTCCAATTCTTACTTGATTAATTTCCTTCTCCTATGTTTTTGCTCTAGCAAGAATTTTAAGCACTATGTTGAAAAGGAGTGGAGATAGTAGACATCGTCATCTAGTTCCTGATTTTTATGGTAATGCTTCCAGTTTTTCT
This sequence comes from Nannospalax galili, assembly GCF_000622305.1. Taxonomy (NCBI): domain Eukaryota; kingdom Metazoa; phylum Chordata; class Mammalia; order Rodentia; family Spalacidae; genus Nannospalax; species Nannospalax galili. Next base: position 457,872 of record NW_008358097.1, read on the forward strand.
CCATTTAGATGATGTTGGCTCTGGGTTTGTTGTATATAGCTTTAATTATGTTGAGGTATGTTCCCTCCAGTCCAGTTCCCTCTAGTACTTTGAACATAAATGCATGCTGAATGTTGTCAAAAGCCTTTTTCTGCATCTATTGAGATGAAAATGGTGTTTTTGTCTTTGAGTCCATTTGTATGATTAATGACATTTATTGACTTCTGTATATTGAACCATCCCTGCTTCTCTGGAATAATGCCTACTTGATCATGGTGAATGATATTTTTAATGTGTGTCTGCATGTGGTTTGCAAGTATTTTGTTGAGAATTTTTGCATCTGTGTTAAGGATATTGGTCTACAATTTTCTTTTTGGGTTGTGTCTTTACCAGGTTTGGGTATTACAGTTATGCTGGCTTCATAGAAAGAATTTGGGAGTTCTCCCTCTGTTTCTATCATTTTCAATAATTTAAGTAGTATTGGTTGGAGGTCTTCTTTAAATGTCTAGTAGACTTCTACTGTAAATCCATCTGGGCCTTGTATTACTGTTACAATTTCCTTATATGTTATGTGTCTCTTTAAACTGTTGATCTCTTCTTGGTTTAACATTGGTGGTTCCTATGATTTTGGATATTCATCCATTTCTTTTAGATTTTCAAATTTAGTAGCATATAGGCTTTTTAAATATTCCCTTATAATGGTCTTGATCTTTTGGGTGTCTGTTGTGATGTTTCCCCTTTCATCTCTGATTTTCTTGATTTTGATTTGCTCTTTCTTCCTTTTGGTTAACTGGGATATGGGTTTGTCTATCTTGTTTAGCTTTTCTAAGAGCCAGCTCTTAGATTCATAGATTCTTTGTATTGTTTTCTTTGTTTCTATTTTATTAATTTCTACTCTGATTTTTTTTATTTCTTCTCTTCTGCTGGGTTTTGGTTTCATTTATCCTTGCCTTTCCAGTGTGTTGAGTTGCAGAGTTAGGTCTTTTATTTGGGCTCTTTCCAATATTTTAATGTAAGCACTTAGAGCTATAACCTTCCCTCTTAGGACTGCTTTTAAAATATCCCAGAGGTTGTGTTGTGTTGTACTGTCCTTTTCGTTGAATTCCAGGAATTCTTTTATTTCTTTCTTAGTTTTTCCTTTGCCCCACTCATTGTTTAGGAGTGTGTGGTTCAATCGCCATGAGTTCATGTAGTGACTATGGCTTCGTTCACTGTTGACTTTGAGCTTTATTGCATTGTAGTCTGATAGAATGCGTGGAATTATTTCAAGTTTTTTTGTATCTGTTGAGGTTTGTTTTGTGGCCCAGCATGTGGTCAGTGTTAGAAAAAGTTCCATGGGGTGCTGAGTAGAAAGTGTATTCTTTGGTGCTTGGGTGTAATGTTCAAAAGATGTCTGTTAGGTCCATTTGATGTATGGTATTATTTAATTCAGACTTCTCTCTGTTTATTTTTGGTCCAGATGTCCTGTCTATTAGAGACAGTGGGGTACTGAATTCCCCTACTATTACTGAGTTGGAGTTAATCTGTGTCTTTAAGACCTGGAGTGTTGTTTTTATGAATTTGGGTGCACCAGAGTTTGGTGCATATATGTTCATGACTGTAATATCTTCTTGGTTAACTATTCCTTTGATCATAATGAAGTGGCCCTCCTTATCTCTTTTGATTAGTTTTACTTTGAAAACTATTTTGTCAGATATTAGAATTGCAACCCCTATTTGTTTCTTAGTGCCATTTGCTTGAAATATTATATTCCATCTTTTTATTTAAGATAGTGCCTGTCCATGAAGGTGAGATGGGTTTCTTGCAGACAGAAAAGAGATAGATTTTGTTTCTTAATCCATTCACTTAGCCTGTGTATTTTGACTGGGGAGTTCAGTCCATTGATGTTTAAGGTTATTATGGAAAGGTGTGTATTGATTACTGTCATTTTGATTGCTGTTTGTGTTCTCGGTTTAATTTTGTGTTTCCTCAGTCATACCTTTCTTTCGTTGCCCCTAGGGTATAGTTGTTTCTCTGCTCTCTGTATTGGTTTGGTGGGAACATATTATTTTGGCTTTTCAAAATATTCTATTGTTGTGGTTTTGTCATGTGTATTCTTTTGTTTTTTATGATTCTGATATGACAATTAAGTTGAAGCATCCTTCTCTTTGCATTGTAGGGGTTCCTAGATCTTTTCTTTACTGGTTACATAAAACTAGTTGGTACAGGCTTCAGGTTCTCTCAGGTTAAATTTGAAGGGAACAGATGGCTTCAGGTTAGCTATTCAGGAGTACTCAACAATGTCCAATTCAGGTTCCATTTAGGTACACTCAGCCTTCCTTCACCACATGGAGGCAGGATCCAGGTGGTCTCAGGCAGTCCCTTGCCTTCTCAGCCCCTATGCCAGAGGGAGACCAGAGGGAGGCCAAAACTCGGCACTCTCTGGTGGTTTGCTGAGATCAGAGCTGCTATATCAATGGAGGTCTGAACCCACCCTCTCAAGCTGTCTGCTAGGATCTCAGCCAGCTCTACCCGGGGGCCTTGGGAAGGGTGTCAAGAACCCACCCTCTCAGGATCCCTTTTGCAGCTTTTTACTATGGAAGAAAATCTGATCTCAAACTATTCCCATCTCTCTTCCACCCAGAGTCACAAAATTCACCTGCCTTTGACACTCTCTGATGGTTTGCTGAGATCAGAGCTGCTATATCAATGGAGATCTGAACCCACCCTCTCAAGCTTTCTGCTAGGATCTCAGCCAGCTCTACCTGGGGGCCTTGGGAAGGGTGTCAAGAACCCACCCTCTCAGGATTCCTTTTGCAGCTTTTTACTATGGAAGAAAATCTGATCTCAAACTATTCCCATCTCTCTTCCACCCAGAGTCACAAAATTCACCTGCCTTAGCAGCTAAACCAATTGTGCCACGTGCATTTCCTGCATAACTATGCTTATGTAAATGTTCTCTTGACAAATAAGACTATATCTCCATTGCTGTTGAAAGTGTTTGTCGTGGAGTTTGTAAATATCTTATTTTTCTTTTATTTCTTAATCCACTACCTAAAAATTCTGGCAGGGGTGAAACGCTCCCAACAATGCAGACATAAGCTGAGTCAGTCTCAAAGTCATTATCTACTTGGAACTGATGCCCCTGAGACCTCCATCATCCTGCTGTAGTCTTGTTATCCAGCCCTGTGATATGTCAATGATCCTGAGACTCTCCTAGGCCAAATCTTTTGGACTTTCCTTTGTCTTGTTTCTTGTTAGATAGTGTGTTTTCCTAGGTTTTGAAGCTTTGTCTCAGTTTTGTAGTGAAAGAGCCACATCATTCAACATTTCTGAGTAGGCTGAATGGGAGTGTTGTTAAATTCCTTCTGGGAGGCACAAACACCATCAGTCCTTCGTATCCCACCATATGACAAACTGAAGTATAATTTCTCCAAACTGTAGTTTGGGAAAGTAAAGAGATCATTGGGGTTACTTCCAGAGCAGTGGGCAAGTGGTTACACTCTAAAGCCACACTGGAAATTCTCCATATTGTGACTGTTCAGCAGCTGTCCAAAATAGTGAGAGGCATGTCTCATGGCATTTTCCACTTAGGTAGTCTTAGTATGCTCCTGCCCCATGAAACTCAGGCCAACTGATGGTTGGGAGGTGTAGCTGATTCTCCCAGTCTCTCCTTCCTTGCAGAGCCTTAACAGTCATTTTTGTTTTGTGATGATCCTGAGGAAGTGGATGCAACAAAGCTTGACATTCAGAAGACAGTTTGATGCCACAGCAAGTTTCTACATTACAGAATTTGCATGTCTAAAGGGAATTTTACTCTGCTTTTAAATCTTTTATAGTTTTACTGGATATTCAAATCTACACTGTAAAGCTATTTTCTCTAAGAATTTTGACATATCTCTACATCTGAAAAATGGCAACTTGAGGAGGGCGTGGTGGTGCATGCCTGTAGTCCCAGCACTCGGGAGGCAGAGGCAGACAGATCTCTGTGAGTTCAAGGCCAGTCTGGTCTACATAGTGGGTTTTAGGACAGCTGGGGCTACAGGGAGACCCTGCTTCAAAAAGACAAAAAAAAATAAAAAATAAAAAAAGGCAACTTAAGACTAATTAGCTAGACTGTCCCACTAAAAGGAAACAAAAATACTGGATTAAGCACACACACACACACACACACACACACAAACACACAACCACAAACACAGTGAATAACTGACAAAATATTAAGGAATTATTAGACTAAATTCTAAAGGGAACTTGAAATCAGGAAGCAAAGTGTAGCCATTTTTCCCTAAAAATGTTTACTTATTCACTCATAGAACTGATCCCTGAAGGTGACCTATACTTACAAGTTAAGAGAGAACCAGAAGTAACTTCCATGTGTACTCTCAGTGGATTTGAAGTTCCCTAGAAGTTGAGGAAAATGACAAATATCACTCACCCATGAGAAGTTGACAGCATGACCAGTTCCTCCATCAATTTTCGATTCAAACTTATGTCCTCTACCACCATGGCCCAGAGATTCTCAACCCTTTTTAAATTGTTCTTATATTAATTATCTCTCTAGGAATCTCTCTAGAAGACAAAACCTTAAAATAGCTTCTCCTTCAATGATATTGAGCACCACATAGTATGAACTAATTTTAGTGACATTAATTGAACATAAGGAAAAGTGTCAACAGCTTAATGGCAACATTAAAAAAAAAAAAAGCAGCTTTCCTGGAGGGATCCAGATCTTAGGAGAAAGCCTGAGAGCTTCTGATCCTCATCTGACTCTGGCCTCTGTGAGAACTTCTGAGCAGCAAGATGAAAGCAATTTGGCCACTCCAATATGAAATCGGAAGAGAGAACCTGAAGCCTAGACCAACTAGCTTTTCATGCCCAACAAGTAAACCACAAAGGGACATAAAGTTTACAAAAAGAACCAGACTTAAGCTCATCAAAGGAAGGCTTGAGTCTCACACAAGAACCAGAATCTACAAAAGAAATCCAAATGTCAAAGTCACAGAGAAAAAATAATAGCATGAAAAAAATCAATATAATTTATCCCCACCAAGTACCACCAGAACAACTACAAACGTGATAAAAGAATTCAGTGAATTTAAAGAATACACAAAGAAAGAAATGAAAGACATGAAGGAAGATAGGGATAAACTTCTGAATGAATTCAGAAAAGAGTTAGAAATACTGAAGACTACTCAGGCTGAAATGAAGAAGTATAGGCGAGCACACGCTGGGCTCTCAGGGTCCCAGCGCGCACTCCTGGGCAGTGAATGTTCCTCCGCTACTGAGGTCTACTCAGTCGATCCCGTCCCTATTTCACCTGTATACCTTCCTCAGGATGTGAGGTCCATTGGCCACTTGGACCACACGGGAAGCATATGAGGGACGGTGAAAGCCAGGGTGTCCACGAGTCGGCGACGGAGGAATAGCGCCCCCCTGGGAGACTGGATCACAGGATTTAGTGTTACAGCTCAAGACAAGTGACTCAGCTCAGATCTCAGTGATTCAGCTCCAGCTCCAACTTTATTGGGGTAAAACTAGGACTACTTATAGTGTAGAGACAGCAGAAGAAGACTTAGCTGATAGGTACTTTTAGGATGCCAACACGAAATACATGGAACCACAAAAGAAACTCTCCACAGCACATCATAGTAAAAACAGTAAATGTACAGAACAAAGAGGGAATACTGAAAGCTGCAAAAAACAAAAACAAAAACAGAAAAAAAAAGTCACACATAAGGGAAAACCGATCAGAATTACAGCTGACATGTCAATGCAAAGTATGAAAGCCAGAAGAACCTGGACCAAAGTATTTCCAGTTCTAAATGACCACAGATGCCAACCCAGATTACTTTACCCAGCCAAAATGTGTATTATAGTCAAAAGGAAAGAAAAATGTTACATGGTACAAATAGGCTGAAAGAATTCATGCCCACAAAACCAGGCCTTCAGAGTTCTTGACACAATAAAAACGGCTGAAGAAAGGGACGACTATACCCAATGTGTTATGGAAAGAAACATAATGAATGTATAACTATGGAACTGCACATCTACACCAAGAATGTGAACAGAAATAAAACTGACAGAAATCAATATGCATCTTTCATTAATAACTTTAAATATCAATGGACTGAACTCTCCCGTCAAAAGACACAGACTAGTTAAATGGATTAAGAAAGAAAACCTGCCTTTTTGTTGTCTACAAGAAATTCATCTCACTTTCAAGGACAGGCACTAAATTAAGGTGAAAAGATGGGAAAAAAAATATACCAACCAAATGGTACTAAGAAAAAAAGCAGGTGTCACAATTCTAATACCTGATAAAATAGAATTTAAACTAAAATTAATCAGAAGAGATAAAGAGGTTCCCTTCACTCCAATCAAAGGAACAATTGACCAATAAGATATTACAATCATCAACATATATTCACCAAACTCTGGTGTACCCAACTTCATAAAATTAGTGCTACAGGACGTTAAGAACTAGATTAATCCCAACTCATTTATAGTGGGGTACTTCAGTACCCTATTATCTCCATTAGATAGGTGAACAAGACAGAGAATTAACAAAGAGACATCTGAATTAATCAGTACAATATATCAAATGGGCCTAACAGACATCTAGCAAATATTCCACCAAAGCACCAAAGAGTATACTTCCTATTCAGTGCCCCATGGAGCTTTCTCCAAAATCCACCATATACTGGGGCACAAAACCCTAACAAATACAAAAAAATTGAAATAATTCCATGCATTCTCTCAGACACAGTGCAATAAAGCTTAAAATCGACACATAAGAAACCCTAGTAGGTACATGAACACATGGAAATTAAATAACACACTCTTGAATGATGAAAGGGTCAAAGGAGAAATTAAGAAAGAAATAAAAGTATTCCTTGAACTAATGGAAAAGATATACAACACAACAAAACCTCTGGGTCACATTGAAAGCAGTATTTAGAGGGATGTTTATAGCTCTAAGTGCCTACATTAAAAAATCAGGAAGATCACAAATATATGACTTTATATTACAACTCAAGACACTTGAAAATAATCAGGAAATGAAACCCAAACCCAGCAGACAAGAAGACATAACAAAAATTGGAGCATAAATTAATGAAAAAGAAACAAAGAAAACAATACAAAGAATCAACAAATCTAAGAGATGATCCTTTGAAAAGATAAGGAACATTGACCGACCACTAGCCCAGTTATATATGATTTTATATTACAACTCAAGACACTTGAAAATAATCAGGAAATGAAACCCAAACCCAGCAGACAAGAAGACATAACAAAAATTGGAGCATAAATTAATGAAAAAGAAACAAAGAAAACAATACAAAGAATCAACAAATCTAAGAGATGATCCTTTGAAAAGATAAGGAACATTGACCGACCACTAGCCCAGTTAACCAAAAGAAAGAAAGAGAACCTCCAAATCAACAAAATCAGAGATGAAAAGGGAAACATCACTACTGACATCAAAAATATCCAGAACACTACAAGGGAATACTTTAAAAGTCTATATGCTACTAAGTTTGAAAACCTGGAAGAAATGGAAGGGTATCTAACAGTATGGGAGATCAACAGCTTAAACAGACCCATAACACATAAGGAAATTGAAACAGTGATACAAAACCTCCAGACTGAAAAAGCCCAGGACCAGATGGATTTCCAGCAGAATTCTAACAGACATTTAAAGAGGATCTACATCCACCACTACTTAATTTATTCAAAAAGATAGAAATGGAGGGAGAATGTCCAAATTCTGTCTATGAAGCTAGCATCACTCTAATACCAAAATAAGGAAAAGATACAACTGAAAAAGAATACTATAGACCCATATCCTTAATAAACATTGATGCATAATTCTCAAAAAAATACTTGCAAACTGTGCACATACACACATAAAAAAGATCATCCATCATAATCAAGTCAGCTTTATTCCATTGATGCAGGGATGGTTGAATATACGTAAGGCAATAAACATCATAAATCATATAAATGGATTCAAAGACAAGAATCACATGGTCATCTCAATAGATGCTGTGAAATCATTGGAGAAAAACAACACATGTTTAAAGTTCTAGAGAGAATTGGACTGGAGGGAACATTCCTCAACATAATTAAAGCCATATATCACAACCCTACATCGAAACAGCTTTCTAAATGGAGAAAACCTGGAAGCATTCCCATTGAAATTAGGAACCAGACAAGGCTGCCCACTATCCCCACTTCTCTTTAACATAGTACTTGAAACTCTTGCAAGAGCAATAAAACAAGAGAAGGAAATTAAAAGAGTACCAATTGGAAAAGAAGTGGTTAAATTATCCCTATTTACAGATGACATGATATTATACATAAGAGAGCCCAAAAATTCCACTTGAAAACTGTTAGAATCAATTAATACCTTTAGTCAAGTGTCAGGACACAAAATCAACTTACAAAAATAAGTAGCCTTTGTATATACCAATAACAAACAATCAGAGAAAGAGTACATGGAAACATTCCCTTCTACAATAGCTGTCAAAAATAAAATAGAATAAAATAGCTTCGAATAAACCTGATCAAAGACACTAAAAACCTCTACAATGAAAATTTTAAATCTTTAAAGAAAGAGATTGAGGAAGAAATCAGAAGATGGAAGGGTCTCCCATGCTCAAGGATTGGAAGAATTAATACTGTGAAAATGACCATTCTACCAAAAGCCATTTATAGATTCAGTGCAATGCCAATCAAAATCCCCATAACAATCCTCACAGAGCTGGAAAGAAACATGCGAAGATTCATATGGTAGCAGAAAAGACCTCGGATAGCCAAAGCAACCCTGATCACTAAGAGCAATGATGGAAGGATTACTACACTAGACTTTAAACTCCGTTACAGAGCTATAGTTATAAAAACAACCTGTAGATCAATGGAACAAAATTAAAGACCCAAATATGAGTACACGCAATTTCAACTACCTGATGTTTGAACAAAAAGCCAAGAACATTCACTGGAGGAAAGACAGCACGTTCAGCAAAGGGTGCTGGCAAAACTGGATCTCCACCTGTAGAACAATGAAATAAAGCCCCTATCTATCACCTTGCACAAAAGTCAACTCCAAATGGATCAAAGACCTCAATGTGAAGCCTGAAACTCTGAAATTTTTAGAAGAAAACATTGGCAATAACCTAAAAAATGTATGTGTGGGAAAGGATTTTCTAAACTGGACATCAATTGCTCAGGAAACAAGATCAAGAATCAACAAATTGGATCTCAGTAAACTAATAAGCTTCTGTACATCAAAAGAGGCAGCCAAGGAAGTGAAGAGAAAACCAACAGAATGGGAGAAAATCTTCACCAGCAACACATCTGACAGAGGTTTAATGTCCAGAATATATAACGAATTCAAAAAACAAAGAATCAAGAAAGAAAGTCACCCAATTAAAAGATGGGGGTCAGGCGTGGTGGAGCACGCCTTTAATCCCAGAACTCAGGAAGCAGAGGCAGGTAGATCTCTGTGAGTTCGAGGCCAGCTTAGTTTCTATGGTGAATCCAGGATAGCTGGGGCTACAGGGAGACCCTTTCTCAAAAAGACAAAAAAAAAAAAAAGTTATCCTGAATTCTGGGACATGGTGGTCATATAACGATGGCCAATAACCGAGAATCAAGAATCCTACTCCAGGAGACCATTTGCCTTAGAAGGAACAACGGTTATAACTTTCTCCCATCACTAGCCCTAGGCTCAGGCACATGCAATACTGAACCATTTCTTACAGATCTCTGGTCCAAGGCCTTAAGAGATATTCAAGACCAACATGAGCCTTGGCTGGAGTAGGTCAAAGCCTACATCCCAGCCCACCCTCCTGATCCTCCAGTGTCTGGTAAATTGAAAATAGCCCTGAGAAGCACTTTTCAGTGGACTTGTTCTAGTGTTTGGGTTCCTTCCTCCACACACCTGGAGAAGCCTCACTTACCTTGAGAGAGAAAGGCAGCCATTATCAGACTAGCCAGAATCCTGCTATGTTCCATTTTCTGGCAGAATTCATCCAGTGGATCCAGGCAGATCACAGAACTATCAGCCAGGGTGAGCACTACCTCCACCAACTGACTCATGGGTATTCTGAGAAAG
>NW_008358097.1:469448-470386 GCF_000622305.1 Nannospalax galili
AACTTAACTAGATATATATTTTGTTCCTTAAACTAGTTGGCTAAACTATGACCATAGAAAATGTAAGATTATGTGTATATTATTATTTATTTATTTTTTGGTCTTTTTGAGACAGGGTCTCCCTGTAGCCCCAGCTGTTCTGGAACTCACTATGTAGACCAGGCTGGCCTTGAACCCAGAGATCTGCCTCTGCCTCCCAAGTGCTGGGACTAAAGGCGTGTGCCACCACGCCCGGCATGTGTATATTATTTTTGTCTCATCCTTTATCTATCATAACAAACTGACACAGACCTTCATTACTCAACTTGGCTTTCTCATTTTTTCTATTTTGGAAAATATCTCCTCATTCCCATAACCTTTTCAACTTTTACATTCTCATTTTCTTTTTTTAAAAATAATCATGAGACATAATAACATTAACAAATAAATTTTCCATCTGTTGTGAGACTTCTTTTCCTGGGGATGCTAAGCTTTTAAGGTTCTAGTGTCAAGCCAATGTTTGATTAAAGTTTTACTGGGGAACCAATGAATTTACTGAGATTATTACTGATATAACTGAGAGGTTACTGAAGTGTATGTGTGACCTGAGGGTAGGCACAATGGAATGATTTTACTGAGCATGGGTCATGCCTTTTCTCCCTAGCCTTTCCCAGATCATATATTTTAGCCCTTCCCAAACCCAGGAGGACATGTGTGATTAGGGCCAAGTTGCATACAGTTGGCTGGGGGTGTACAACATAGGAAATGCAGAGAAGTCTGTTTATATGTAAGGACTTTCGTAAGTAGGATCTGATTATGCAAAATCCAAATTTCATTTGAAGTGTTCACTTCAATTACTGATTAAAAAAAACCCAAAATTATATGATATATATGCAAGGTACAATGTGATATTGTAATATGATTGTGCAATCAGAAATTGTGAAATTAGACTAATTGGA
>NW_008358097.1:471320-472673 GCF_000622305.1 Nannospalax galili
TCAACTCTTGAGAAGACCTTCCAAGCTACATAAAGACATCAATCAGCAGAACAGTCCCTGTGACCACCCAGCCACAAATCCTCATGGCCTCTCTTGGGGCCCTGACAGGACTGGGGCTAAGGGCAGAAGGCAGATAGGGAGGAGGGCTGGAGTTTGGTAGGATACCTGAATACATTCATAGCACTGAGATAACCCTGGATCCTCTTTCACAGTTCAGCTGGGGAGGTTGGGAGTACTGACCTGCTGCCTTTAGGCAAAGATGGCAAGAAAACTGGTCACATGGAGAAAGGTTATGGGCAGCTGTATTGGAGCGCAGGACATTACCAGTACATACAGGTGCACATAGAACAGTCAGCTTCACAATAACTTTGACTCAAGACCAAAACCAAGACCTAATGGACCAGCACCACCAGTAGACAGAGATACAGTAGCAGCCACGTTTGAATAACCATAGAATAAAGGAGAAAGCATCCTGAAGACCACTGTATCCCACAAGCATTAACAATTATTCAGGCTATTATTTTTTTCCTTTTAGCTTCTCCCAGATCTATTTATGGGAAGTATGAGGAGAACTGGGAGAGCTGCTGCAGTTGAAAGGAGAAGACAGAACAGGTGTATTGATTGATGTCTTCCAAGTCACCCCATTTCATGGCTTTTCATTAGTTTACTCAGTCAGTCCTAATCAATCCAGCAGGACTACTAGGTGAGAAAGTCACTGATAGATAAAAGCATCAAGCCTCCAAGATCAGAATATGAGGGAGGTACGGGAAGGCAGGGACAGGAATGTTCCATGACGCATCTTCTATAGACTGATTTACTTACAGCTTTTTCCATTTTTCCTTTTCACTGACAGATTTTTCATGTAACAGTTAACATTGGCTTGAACTGATCCTCATTATAACCCTGGAATGGCACAGAGCAAGAATCCTCTTTACCCTTCCTTTTAAACTGTATAATTCAATTTTAAACAGAAACATTTTTCAGTAAAGAATTGGCATCCTTATTTCTCCATCTTATGAAGAAATTTAGCCAAAATAAAATCAAAGTAAGTAAAGTTGGCGTTTTCTCTGGCCTTTTGTAGCTTATTATATATCCCTGAATTGGATTTTTGTCTCTTCATATTCTGATACAACAAGGCATTTTTATTTTAGACAAAATTATTTTCTCTTTTTCCTCTTGCTTTTCAGGCAACATTAAAACTTTAAAAGCTGTGGCCTTCCCAATACCATATTCCATCCTTCTATAGGTGGGTCCCATATACATTAGTGTAACTAGCCCCACATTCCTTGACTTTTGAGAACCCTATCTGAAGATGGAGGGGAAGATAAATAGACATTTTTAGCTGCTGAAAAG
>NW_008358097.1:472878-474736 GCF_000622305.1 Nannospalax galili
AAGCAGCAACAAATGGATGTACAAATGCCACTGCAATAGGATGAGTCCTTTGGGTATATGCCAAGTAGTGGCATAAATGTGTCAAATGGTAGGTTCCTTTTTAATTTATTCCTTGACTTTTGAGAACCCTATCTGAAGATGGAGGGGAAGATAAATAGACATTTTTAGCTGCTGAAAAGTAACGTATGTTACTTCACTTAATATGAGTTTCCAGTTCCATCCATTCACCTGAAAATGGTTGCAAAGTTTGCAATCCCACCAGCAGTGGATTAACATTCCTCTTTCCCCACATCCTCTCCAACATACGGTGTCATTTATTCACTTGATCCTAGCCACTCTGACTGGGATAAGACAAAAAAGCTATTGTGAAAAGAGCAGCAACAAATGGATGTACAAATGTCACTGCAATAGGATGAGTCCTTTGGGCATATGCCAAGTAGTGGCATAAATGTGTCAAATGGTAGGTTCCTTTTTAATTTTCAAGGATTCTCCACACTGTTTTCCATGGCGGTTGCAAAGTTTGCAATCCCACCAGCAGTGGATTAACATTCCTTTTTCCCCACATCCTCTCCAACATATGGTGTCATTTATTCACTTGATCCTAGCCACTCTGACTGGGATAAGACAAAAATCTTAAAGTTCTTTTAATTTACATTTTCCTAAGTACTAACAATGTTGAACATATTTTAAGATGTCGTAGCCATATTTATTTTTCTTTTGAGAACTTTCTGTTCAGATCCTTAGCCCATCTTTTGATTGGGTTACTTGCTTTCTTGAATCTTTGTTTTTTGTGTTCTTTATATATTCTGGATGTTAAAACTCTGTTAGCTGTCACTGGTGAAGATTATCTCCCACTTTGTGGGTTTTCTCTTCACTTCCTCGATTGCTTCTTTTGACATACACCTTTTTAGTTTAATGAGATCCCATTTGTTGTTCATGACCTTCTTTACTGAGCAATTGATGTCTGCTTTAGAAAATTCTTTCCTACAACCTATATCTTGTAAGTTATTGCCAATGGTTTTTCCTAACAGTTTCAGAGTTTCAGATTTCACATTGAGGTCTTTGAAACATTTGGAGTTCACTTTTGTGCAAGGTGAAAAGTAGGGATCTAGTTTTATTCTTCTACAGGAGGAGATCCAGTTTTGACAGCACCATTTGCTGAAGATGCTGTCCTTCCTCCAGTGAATGTTCTTGGCCCCTTTGTCAAATATCAGGTGTCCGAAATTTTATGTATTCGTATTTGGGTCTTCAATTGTGTTCCATTGATCAATGGGTCTATTTTTATGCCAGTACTGTGTGGTTTTTATAACTATACCTCTGTATTATACTTAAAAATCTGATATAGTAATCCCCTCAGCATTGCTCGTAGTGCACAGGGTTGCTTTGGCTATCCAGGGTCTTTTGTGCTTCCATGTGATTCTTAAGATATTTTTTTCTAATTCTGTGAAGAACATAATGGGTCTTTTGATTGTCATTGCATTGAATATATAAATGGATTTTAGTAGGATGGTAATTTTCACAATATTAATTCTTCCAATCCATGAGCATGGGAGGTCCTTCCATCTTCTGGTGCCTTCCCTAATCTCTTTCTTTAAAAATTTAAAGTTTACATTGTAGAAGTCTTTAATGACTTTGGTCCAGTTTATTCTGACACACACACACACACACACACACACACACACACACATATACATGTATATTGAGGCTATGGTGAAAGGGAGTGGTTCCATGTACTCTTTCTCTGATTGCTTGTTATTGGTATTTAAAAGGCTACTGACTTTTGTAGATTAATTTTGTAAACTGCCACTTTACTGGAAATGTTAATCATTTCTAGGATTTTTCTGGTGGAATTTTTGGT
>NW_008358097.1:474959-478446 GCF_000622305.1 Nannospalax galili
ACCAAAAAAGAAATCTATTGAGATGACTATGTGGTTCTTGTCTTTGAGCCTTTTTATATTATTTATGATTTTTCTTCACTTACATGTATTGATCCATCCCTGCATCTCTGGAATAAAGCTGACTTGATCATGGTAGATGATATTTTTGATGTGTGTCTGTATTCAGTTTGCAAGTATTTTGCTGAAACTTTTAGCATCTGTGTTCACTAAAAATACAGGTCTATAGATTTCTTTTTTGGTTTTGGTTGTATCTTTACCTGGTTTTGGAATGAGAATGATGCTGCATTCATAGAAGAAATTTGGAAGTTCTCCTTCAGTTTCTATCCTTTTGTCTAAATTAAGTAGTAGTGGATATAGATCTTCTTTAAATGTCTGGTAGGATTCTTCTGTAATTCCATTTGGGCCTGGGCTTTTTTAAGTCAGGAGGTTTTATATTACTGTGTCAATTTCCTTATGTGTTGTGGGTGTGTTTAAGCTGATGATCTCTTCTTGGTTTAGTTTTGGTGGTTCCCATGCTTTTATATCCCCATCCATTTCTTTTAGGTTTTCAAATTTAGTAGTGTATAGGTTAAGTATTCCCTTATAGTGATCCGGATCTTCTTCGTGTCTGTTATGATGTTTCCCCTTTCATCTCTGATTTTCTTGATTTGGAGATGCTCTTTCTTTCTTTTGCTTAACTGTACTATAAAGTTCTCTCAATCTTGTTTGTCTTTTCAAATACCCAGGTCTTGGATTTGTTGATTCTTTGTATTGTTTTCTTTCTTTCTATTTCATTATTTTCTGCCGTGATCCGGATCTTCTTCATGTCTGTTATGATGTTTCCCCTTTCATCTCTGATTTTCTTGATTTGGAGATGCTCTTTCTTTCTTTTGCTTAACTGTACTATAAAGTTCTCTCAATCTTGTTTGTCTTTTCAAATACCCAGGTCTTGGATTTGTTGATTCTTTGTATTGTTTTCTTTCTTTCTATTTCATTATTTTCTGCCTGATCTTTCTTATTCTTCTGTCTGCTGGGTTTGGGGTTTGTTTGTAGTTGCCTTTCATTGCCTTCAGTTGAAATGTTAAGTCATTTATTTGTGCTCTTTATGATTTTTTAATATAGGCACTTAGAGGTATAAACGTCCAAGACACCTCTTTTTCTTAGTACCATTTGCTTGGAATGTTTTTTTTTCCATCCTTTTAACTTAAGGTACTGCCTGTCTTTGAAAGTGAGATGGGTTTCTTTAAAGACAACAAAAAGGTGGATTTTTTTTCTTAATCCATCAACTAGCCTGTGTCTTTTGACAGGGAAGTTCAGTCCATTGATATTTAAAGTTATTAATGAAAGATGTATATTGATTCCTGTCATTTTGATTTCTGGGTCTAACTGTGCATTTCTACAGTTATACCTTCATTTTGTTTCTTCCTGTTACCCCTTGGGTATAGTCAATACTCTTCAGCTCTTTGTATTGCTTCAGGAATTCTCTGAAGGGCTGGTTTTATGGACAAGAATACTTTCACTCTATGTCATCAAAATTTTTTCTTTCCTCTTCAACCATAACAGATATTTTTTCTTGGGTAAAGTATTCTGGGTTGACATCTGTGATTATTTAGAACAGGGAGTATTATGGTCCAGCCTCTTCTGACTCTCTTAGTTTTCACCGAGAAGTCTGCTGAAATTCTGATGAGTTTTGCTTTATATGTGCCTTGTTATTTTTCTTTTGCAACTTTCAGTATTCTCTCTTACTTCTGTACATTTAGTGTTTTCATTATGATATGCCATGCAGAGTTTCTTTTCTGATCGTGTCTATTTGGTGTTATTATATTTGTATGTCCATGTATTTCTTTAATTTTGGGAAATTTTCTTCTATGATCCTGTTGAACATCTGGTCCATACCATTATCCTGAGATTCTTCTCCTTCCTCTATGTCTATGATGCATATACTTCTTCGTTTTATGGTGTTATACATTTCCTGCATATTCCATTCCTACATTTTCTTTTCTTAAATTGCATTTATTATTTTTATTCTATGTCTATGAGTGTATTGCCTGCATGTGTGTAAGTGCACCCATGTCGTGCAGTGCCCATGGAATTCAGAAGAGGTGTCAGAATTCCTGGAACTGGAGTTATAGACAGTTATTAGCTATCCTGTAGATGTTGGTAATCGAACCCTGGTCCTCTGTAAGAGTAGTCCATGCATTTAACTGCTGAGCCATCTCTCCAGTCCAAATTCCTACGTTTTCTCAAATGCAGTTCCATGCTCTTAATCACTGAGCCATCACTCCAGTCCCAATTCCTATGTTTTCTTAAATTTTCATAATCTTTGCTTGAGTGGTCTAATCCAACAGTTTTATCTTCCTGTCTTGATATTCTATTTTCCATTTCATTCATTCTGTTAGTGAGGCGTTCTTCTGTCATTTCCATTTGGCTTATTGAGTGTTTCACTTCCTTCTTCATTTCAGTCTGAGTATTCTCCAATACTTCTCTTTTCTGAATTGACCCAGATTTTTATCCCTATCTTCTTTCATTTCCTTGATCTGAGCTTTTCTTTGTTCTTTAAATTCACTGTATTCTTTTATCATGGTTATAATTGTTCTTTTGAATTCCATGTCCTGTATTATCCCTAGGGGATACACATTGTACACTTCCTCTTCTGAACTGTTGGTTCTTGGTGGTGACATATTATTTGTTTTTTTCATGTGATTATTTGTTCACTGTGAATTTGGCATGCAGATTTCTTTTGTAGTTTCTGATTCTTGTGTGAGACTCAAGCCTCACTTTGTTGAGTTAGGGTCTGTTTCTATTTGTACACTTATATGCCTTTGTTGTTTTCTTATTGGGAAAAGCTGGTTGATCTAGGCTTCAGTTTCTCTCTTTTGATTTTATATTGGAAGGGCCAGATGGCTATAGTCCCTCTGCTTAAGAGTTCCCACAGAGGCTCAAATCAGATGAGGATCAGATATGCTCAGGTTTCCTCCTAAGGTCTGGGTCATTCTACTCAGCAGGCTCAGTACATTTTGGTAAGCTTGCTATGCAGGGTAGTATTCAGGGCTCTCAGGTCCTCAGGGAAGGAGGCTGGTCTCATGAATCCCAGGCAGGTTGTGGATGGGGACAGCTGAGGAAGAAGGCTGTTCTTAGCTAGCAAAAGGCAAATTGGGAGTTTTGGCAGGCTATGAGGGCTCTAGAGAACTAGACTGAAGAATTGGATTTGTCTGGGTATAAAGGATTGGGTAGCAGTGGGGATTCTGAGCCACAAGTGTAGCCCAGAAGCTTCGGATGCAAGAGAAGAAGTGGGCCAGAGTCCATATTAGGAGAAATGGGATGTGGGAGCTGGGAAGTTGAATCAGGTCATGGGAGTCTAAGTGCAGTGGGCAAGGTCAAACATACCACAGAAGGATGATGGCCTCAGGAATGTCAGGCACGTTGGGGGTAGGATAGCCAGAGGTGAAGGCTGGTCTCAAGTGTGCAAAAGCAAGTTGGGGGTGGGGCAGGCTTGGAGGACTCTCAG
>NW_008358097.1:478865-490920 GCF_000622305.1 Nannospalax galili
TATAAAACTGCCTTTTTACCCAGTTATATTACTCTGGTATATATACCCAAAAGGATTCTTGTTCTTCTACAGAGATACCTGAACAGCCGTGTTCAGTGCTCCTCTGTTCAAAAAATCTAGGGGATAAACTCAGCCTAGATATACATCAAATGATAAAATGATGATGAAAATGTGATGTGTATAGTCAACGGAATTTTATTGAGCTGTGAAAGAAAATGAAATTATAGACATTACAGAAAAGTAGATAGAACTGAAAAAAAAATAGAGGTAATCAAGACACAGAAGGACAAAGGTCACATGTTCTCTTTCATGTGTGGATCCTTGCTTTGAATCTTTAGTTTGGTGTTTTCAACTTGGAGTACCTGTAGGAGACAGGAAACTAGAATGGGGCTACTGTGGTTGTGGTGCCTCTTCAATTTGGCTGAAAGTCATATTTTTAAGAAGCATTATTTAAATATTTCTGGATTTAAATTGCATTTATGAAGTAAATCCATTATTAGAAATCATTATACCTTGGAGATCCCCTATTCTGATGAATTTGCACTTTTTTGCATGATACTATGCCAAGAAAACTTGAATGATAATCTTTTTAATTGAAGTTATGTCTGTTGTTCTTATGTGTAAAATTTTGGGCATCCTGTAAAAGGATAAGTATATATTCTGTGTGTTACCTCAGATACATCTTCATTTTGAAAGATATTTGGAATCCCAGTGCAGGCTTTCTAACCTCAGAGGAAGCCAGTACTAAAAACTGTATGGATAGAAGACAAAAATTGTCAGCTCTAAATTCAGTGACACCCAGAAAGCACATGTGATTTCAAGCTTTTATCTAGAGTTTAGACAGATCAGTGTTTCCTTTGGATTACAATAGGACAGCAGACCAAGTGCACTGGACACTGTCTTATGTATCTCTGGTCAGGAGGCAAGGTAAAACTTTCAGTGACAAACTCCAGAAAGAGCCAGAGCATTGAGTGCAGGGCATGAGGCATGAGGCATGAGTTCATGCTGCATACCACTAATGTCCTAGGTGAGTAATACTTCATGAAGGACTCTGTCAGAGCCCCATGAAAATTGTGTTTCATCTGCAATCCATTGATTTCCCTGAGGGGTGAGGTATAACCATTGAAAATTATTTTTGCCTCATTAAAAACATAAACACTTTATATAAACTCACACACGGAGTTTCTGAATCACACTGTGGGCTGAGGAGTTTTAAAAATGTCATTTTGAATCCTATAAAGTAAGTCTGAATTAGCCATGTAAATGCAGAAAAGTCTCTTTTATATGTATGAGCTTTCAAGGAGGAGCTGATTATGCAAAATCAAAATTTTCTTTGAATGTTCACTTGAATTTTTCATTTAAAAATTTAAATTATGCAGTATATTTCAGATATACAGTGTACAATGTTACATTTGTAATGTACTTTACAGTGTTATACAATAGGAAATTACTAAGTTAGATTATTTGAAATTTGAATCTAAAGAAACATTTATCTTATTTTAAATTTTTACTTAATTATTTGAAATTCCATACAATGTATTTTGATCATATTCACTCATAAGTCTTATACCAAAATTCCCCAAATTCCACTCCCCTTCCTCCAAGCTTCATCATGTCCTTTTGTTAAAAATAACCTATAAAGTCATATTTGTAATGTCCATATACTCCTGGGTGTGGGATCATTCACTGGAGCATGGATGACCTACCAAAAACACCCTCCTAAAAATCTCACTCTCTTTTCTCCAGAGGCTATCAACTGTCCATAGCTCCTTAGTTAGGGGCAGGAGTTCATGAAATTCTTCCCATTACATGCCAAAATGCTAATTAGTTTTATCTTGCATAGACAAACACAGCAATGGGGAGTGTGCATGATCAAGGAGTCCCATTTGTGGCTGAACACTCCACTAACAGTTGTGCTCTGCACTTTGTCCAGTTGTGAGTTTCTGCATCAATCACTGTGCCTTGCACAAAGAATCTTCTCTTCTGAGATCCAAGGACTTGACTAATCTATGTGTGGAAAGATATTCATGTATAATTCTAATCCAGGATAAATTTTAAAAGATCTTGCTAAAATGCATTTTGAGTCTGCTAAAATACTTGCAATTTTCTCTCTAAATCTGTCCCTGTTACTATTGCTGAAATACATATTGAGACATATTGAGAAGTTCATGAAGAACATACATGTATTTAGGAGAGTAAATATATTCATGTCTTATATGAATAACAAAGTAGTTGCATATTATACAAATTAATATAAATAATTAAGAAGAGAGAGGCTCAAAATGAGCTCCTCTTGTGTCTTTTCTCTTTGTCTCACAGAAGGTAAACAGCAGACGACATGACCAACAACACAGTGGTGACAGACTTCTTCCTTATGGAATTCTCTGACAGCAAGCAGCTCCAGGTGATAGAGGGTTTCCTATTTCTGCTGATTTACTTGGTGTCCCTCATGGGGAACCTTATCATCATCATTCTTATTGCAGTGGATCATTGTCTTCACACCCCCATGTACTTCTTTCTGAAGAACTTGTCATTCCTTGATATGTGCCTCATTTCAGTCACAGTCCCAGAGCTCATTCTCAACTCTTTGTCTCACAGGAGCACTATCTCTTTCCTAGGATGCATGTGTCAGGTCGTATTCGTGATTTTTTTTGGCACATCTGAAGTTTCCCTCCTCACAGCCATGTCTTATGTGAGGAGTTTCCCTCCTCACAGCCATCTGTCACCCACTACACTATGATTCCATCATGAACAGGGAATTCTGTGTACAGATGGTAGCAGCTTCTTGGCTATTTGGAAGTCTCTTTGGGGTCTTATATTCATATGGTTCCTTCTCTTTATCTTTCTGTGGATCCAGAAAAGTTCAACAGTTTTTCTGTGATGTCCCTTTATACTGAAGATTTCTTGTTCAAAGATGCATGTCACCATTGACATTAGTGTCATCTTTGGACTCATGTATGTATTTTGCTGTATAGTGTCCATAGGATTTTCATATGTTTGCATTTTTAACACAGTGCTGAGAATTCCCTTGTCACAAGGGAGGTCAAAAGCCTTTTTGACCTGCATGCCCCACAACACAGTGCTGAGAATTCCCTTGTCACAAGGGATGTCAAAAGGCTTTTTGACCTGCATGCCCCATCTCATAGTTGTCACCACATTTTTCGTCACAGGTGCCACTGCCTATTTGAAACCAGTTCCGGATTCCCCACAGCTTTTGAACTTTTTAATATCTGTTTTCTGTTCTGTGATGCCTCCATGTATGAATCCTATAATATACAGTTTAAGAAATAAGGAAATCAAAGATGCATTGTGCAACATTTTGTGGAAACTTGATCATTATGAGTTCTATTGTCATAAAGTGAGTAATAGTGTGTAGAAAAGCAAATAAAATGTTTTGTATATTTAGCTTTGTCTGTGCTTGCAATTATGCATGTTTGTCACAGTGCAGTGACCACAGTTCAACCCTGAAAGGCTTAGGGACCCTGAGGGATAGGTGCAGGAGAAATCAGGATGCAGGGAATGCAGAGGTTTATGTGCCAGTGCATGCTTATTGTGAACTAAAGCAAGCTTATATAGAAGGCAGATCTGCAGTAACCAAGGATACATCACTAAACAGAAAGTAACCAAGGAATATCCAAGGATACATTATGTTACCACCAAGAATACATTACTTCACCAACTGAAACTCACACATTTACAGTATCCAAGATTCAGCTACATAATATTTATAATATCTTAGATATAATGTGAACTGTTTGTGATTACTCTTAGCAACTGCTAGAATCTATTATTTCTATATAGAAACCAAGCTTAACGTGCTGAGAAACTCCAGTGCTCATAACCTGAAACAGAACTCTTTAGTTATGTTTCCAAGACTGCTAATTAATCAGAGAAGCATAGCCTGTCAACTCACACCACAGAAGCAGAGAGCAGGGAAAGTCCCAGGGTGGAAGCATTCTTCCTCCAATTCTAAAGTCAAGCTGTGCCCCTAATAGCTCCCAATACATGTTCATTATTATATGCATTGAATTCAATGTTTTACATAAATTAATAATAGTTTTCAAAATTATAGAAAGTGGTTTACAAGTTCATAATTCTGAGTCACCTATGATTATCTCATAACATTCTTGAGATGGGTATTTGTTATTTAAAGTGCACCCATGCAATTCTAGCCTCAGAAGATGTGTGACAGATTCTGAATAATGTAAGAAAATTGTCCCCTTCAAACTACTTGAGACCTCTTGATTACATTTTTTCACATTGCAAAAAACTTTGCATATATGATTAAGATAATATATTTGGAACAGGTCAATTTCCAAAGTATTTACAATGAGAAAAATCCCAGATCCATAAGGATTCACAACAGAATTTTATCCGACATTCAAAGAAGTTTTACAACCAATAATATTGACATTATTCAAAAAGATACAAAAAGAGAAATTCTCAGCTCCTATGAAGCCAATATTACTCTAATACAAAAACTGTGTAATCACACACACACATACACACACACACTCACACGTGCACACAGAAAAATATAGACTCACATCCCTAATGATCATAGATGCAAAAATTCTCAACAAGATATTAAAAAATCGCATACAGATTCACTTTAAGGAGATGATCAGCCACCATGATCAAGGTGACTTATTCTACTGATGCAGGTCTGATACAATATGCATAAGTCAATATACATAATAAATCTTATAAATAGACTGATACAACAAAGTCACATGAGGATCTCACTAGGTGCAGAACAAAACTTTGACACAATCCTACATGAATTCATGGTTAAAGTCCTATAGGGAACTGGATTGACTGGCATATAAATCAGTATAATTAACAATAAACCTACACAAGTTGGATCATTCTAGACAGAGAAAAACTTAAAGCATTTCCATTAAAATCAGGAACCAGAAAAGGCTATTCCCACTCCTTTTCAATATACTGTTTGAGCAATAAGATAAGAAAAGGAAATTAAAGGGGCACTAATTGGAAGAGGTCAGATTATCATTCTTTGCAGATACATTATACCTGAGATCTGAAAATTTTCAACAGAAAACTGCTAGAAATGATCATTCTTTCAGCAAAGTATCAAGATAAAAAAACAGTTTACAAAAAAACAGTAGCCTTTCTATATACCAGTAACAGCCATTCAGAGAAAGAATATGTGGAAACATTCATAATTGCCTCAAAAATATCTAGGGAAAAATGTAAATAAGCACATTAAAATTTCTACAGTGAAAACTGTAAATGTTCATTGACTGGTTCAATGAGTCCTGTGAAAAAGACCATCTGATGAAAAGCAAGGTATGGACTCAATGTAGTCCCAACCGAAATCCCCATGATGTTCTTCACAGAAATAGAAAATTTTATTCTAAAATTCATACGGAATCATAAAAGAATTCAGATAGCCAAATCAATTCTGAGCACAAAGAGCAATGCTGAGAAGATTACAAGAGCTCAAACAATATTGCAAACTATTGTCACAAAAGCAGCATGATACTGTTACAGAAACAGACATGTAGATCAATATAACAAAATAGGAGACATAAGCATGAGTGCATGCAATATCAGCCACCTACTACTTAACAAGATTCCAAGAACAAACACTGGAGGAAAAATGGTATGTTCAAGAAATGATGCTGGCAAAATGGATATCCACTTGTAACAGAATGAAGATAGACTCTTATCTTTCACCTTGCACAAAAATCAACTTCAAATTGATCAAAGGTCTTAATGTGAAATGTGAAATGTTGATCTTGCTTGAAGAAAACATATGCAGTACTCTATGAGATATAGGTGCAGTAAAAACCCTTCTAAATCAGACACCACTCAGGTGTTAAGATCAACAAGGAGCAAAGAGGAAACCCACAGATTGGGTGAAAATTTTAACCAGTTATACATTTGACAGAAGGTTAACATGCAGAATATACAAAGGTCTCAAAAAAACAAAGAATCAAGCATCAAGCTAACTGATTAAAAATGTGCTATGGATCCAAACAGAGAGCTTTCTAAAGAAGAAATATGAATTTCTGGGAAACACCTTAAAAAGTGTTCAGCATATTTAGTAATTAGGGAAATTCAAATCAAAACTTCAATTTTATTTTACCCCACTCAGAATGGCTAAAATAAGAAGAAAATATAACTCCAAATGCTGAGAAGGATGTAGAGAATGTGGACACTCATTTATTTTTGGTGGAATTCTGAATTGGTGAAACCAATATGAAAATCAGTCTGGAAAACTCTTAAAAACTAAACATATGTTTATCATATAATCCACTTATGTCATTCATTGACTTATCCTACTGTACTAGATATTCTTCTGTCATTCATTGACTAGATATTCTTATGTCATTCTTATGTACGAGATATTCTTATGTCATTCATTAACTTATCCTACTGTACTAGATATTCTTCTACAGTCATGTTTTTGTTGCTCTTTTCATAGTAGCTAAGAAATGGAAGCTAAATGTCACTCAGCTGATGAACAGACAATGAAAATTTGTCACATTTACACAATAGAGTTATATTCATCAGTAAAGAAATATGAAATTATGAAATTCTCAGGTAAATGGATAAACCAAGAAGTTACTTTATTAAGAGAAATAACACAGAAAGAAAAAGAAGCAATGTGTGTGTTCTCCAATTTGTGAAACTTACCTCCAAATCCTTAGGTTTGAGTATATACCCTAATGTAAACACAGGATTCAGGAAAATGGAAAGGACCCATGAGTTAAAGAGAAAGAAGGAGCTCAAGAGGCAGGAAGAGTAGGAAACCCGTGCTTCCAAGGGGAAAATTAAACACTTTAACTATGGAAGTAGGATACAGAGGGAGAGGACAGATAAAAAATATTGGGTGATTAAAACCAGAAAGTAGGTCAAAAGTCTTTAAAAACGCACATACAACAGATGAGATTAACCCAGAAATCCACAACTGTGAAAGTGGGCAGCAGGCCACAATACTAGCCAAAGAACTACTCACACCTGATCACTGCTGGGTGAGGGAGAGTTAATATTTTTAGGGGAGTGACTGGATTAGTTGACTAGACCACAGTGGATGAACGTGCTCTGAGGGAAGTTTGGGTACAATAATTTGACTTGTTAGGCCTTAACATAAATAATGAGAGTAAAAGAAATCCAGTGGTGGAGGCTATGGGAGGTTGCAGATAGGGGAGGGGGTATAAAGATAATTAAGATGATTTTTATGAAATACAGAAATAACATATGAAAAAAACACTAAACACCAAGAAACAACCTAGCTAACAAAGCATTTTGAGAAAAAATTCAAATGATTATGAAGTATTTAAAAAACTGTTCACCATTCTTAGCCATCAGTAAAATGCAAATTAAAGCTACATTGAGATTTCTTTTATCCAAATCAGAATTTTGAAAATAAAAAAGGCAAATATTTGTGAGATGTGAGGAACAGTGAACCCTAATGCACTATTGGTGAGAGTGCAATTTGGTGGAACCACTATGGAAACTGGTATGGCAGTTATTTAGAAACTTTGAAATTTTTTACAACACTGGTAAACCTCTCCTTCTCAGTGTTCAACTAAGCTTAGGAGGCCACACCAGGAAGATAAGTAAGTCAAGGCCATGGGATTTTCAGAGCTCTCAGACTATAACACTATTCCTCCTACGAGAAGTACATCCTACTAGTAGTGTCTTTACCGAGAACCTCAGGCTAGATGTGATAACATAAACCAGTATGTAAGAGATATATAACTTTGCAGAAGGGTAAAAAGGATGAGAAAACTAATCCTATTTCAGAGTCCTCCTAAACAAAGACTCTATCAAAATATCTAGGTGGACTTCTTAAACTTAACTCATGTGGAAAAGCTAAAATAGTCACTACTGTTGATAAATCACTTCTGCAGCTTCTCATGCGCTACTGCTGGTAATGTGATTCAAATTAACTTGATGTAAGTCATGCCATCATTTTGGATTATAATAGAATACATTAATTGTGACTATCTTATCTCATGTACCAACATCGAGGATGGGAAAGTGAAAAGAAGAAAAATTCTTTATATATAAAGATAAGTTTGTACTTAAAACGAGATAATTCAGGAATAAGTGTTTACCTGTAACTTTTCTTAAAGTAACTGTAAAATCTGGTGGGGCCTGATTTCATTGGTTCAAAGACCTTCTCACCATTAAAACCAAGAAACCTTTCCTCAAAACATATTTGGTGGGACACTTCGCTGTAAAATCTGGTGGACCCTGATTTCATGGGTTCAAAGACCTTCTCACCATTAAAACAAAGAAACCTTTCCTCAAAACATATTTGGTGGGTCACTCACTTCCCTACTTTTTACCAGTAAGACAACTCCACGTGAATTTCCAATCCATCCTTTGCAGCTGGGGAACTGAATGGTGATAAAATATTGAACAAAAAACAAGTTGGACATTATTTTGGAGGGGCCTTTTTTTGTGCATTTAGCCACGGAAGCCAACGCTGAAAGAAGTAGGTTGTGTTAAACCCAAATCAAGAATGTTTCTGCCATCAGCACCTGAGAAAAATGGGCATTCTTTTTCTTTCAATGTAAAATTTTAATTGGATTTTTGTGCATTTCATGCAATGCATCTTAGTTATAAACCCCTTCCCCTATTTCCAAATGTGAACTCCCCCACCAAATTTCATGCGTTTTTTCATAGATGTTAAGGCCTGTCAACTCAAATTTGGGTCTCCAGATGTTCCTTGGTGTGATTTCATTCACTGGATCCTGGTCAACCTGTCTAGGCTCACTGTCTTAAAGAAGACCTACTCTCTTTCATCCAGCAATACTCATCCATGCATCATTCAGGGACTATTGTGGAAAAGAGGCATGAAAGATTTTAAGAGGAGGGGTGGTGAATGACCACAAGGAAATAGAGTTTCCCAGGTTTCTGAGAACTTGCTCGTATGAACTTACAGCAATGGTTACAGTCTGCACAAGACCAGTGCAAACTCAAACCACACAAAAAATTCCTGCTAGAACTGGGGAAATGGACAGGGGGCCCCAAAATTAGCTGAGGGAAAATTAACTATCTTGCCACTAGGACATTCTTTTGAAATTAAGACTGAAAAATGACTATTTTTAATTTGCTTATTATGGAGGGAGAAAATGGATACCTTAGTAATAAATGTAACTAAAACAGGGTCTCCTCTTACTGTTCAGTTTGTCGTATGTCTAGTTTTCACTTGTGGAAGATTAGAACTAAAGAGGATTGTCTTGGATGGACAAATATTTGTGTCCTGAGTCTTTTTCTTCATGGGACATCTAAAGGGAAATTAATTATAAAAAGACCTAATATTGTATTACCTAAAAGAAATGCTGTCTTTGTTTTCACTTTTGTTAAATGCTTACTACTTATAATTTCTTGTTTTACTGTGAAATAACAACACCTTGATCTAAAAGAATATTTCTAGTCTAAAAAATAATAAAAAAAGAACTATTAAAACTAACCCAATCTGGGGGCAGAAGTGATGGCTCAGTGGTTAAGAACACTGGCTGTTCTTGCAGAAGACCTGGGTTGGAATCCCAGCACCCACATGGCAGCTAACAACTGTCCCATAACTCCAGTTCCAGGGGATACAACAGCCTCTTCATCTTCCATGGGCATTGTAAGACACGGGTGCACTTACCTACATGCAGGCAATACACACATAAAATAAAAATTTTTTAAAAGTGTGAAATATTTTTTTAAAAAACAGCAACTATCCTGACTTAAGTCTCTAATTTCCTGATGGGGATCCCTTGATTTCTTCAACTCTAAAGTCTAGTGTATGGAGGGTAAATTATCATTAAATATTAAATATAATAGATAGTTTTAAAATATGATAAAAATGTACAGGAAGTTATTCCTTAAGAAAGAGGCTGACAATCCACAGAGCAGGTCATCTGAGCTACATGATTATTGAACTCATCTTCTGCTGAAGCCACTTTTTCATGAGCACTTACATGAGGCACAAGTATGTTTACATCCTTTGCCAATTTGGGAGATCTCTCCTCATACTTCTTGCCCAAATGTCTTTGTCACCAAATTTCCAATCATGCTCCTTCCAAGTCCCTGACCATCGAGTCAAACCACTGGGTACATCCCATGAACAAGTATGCAATCCCACTTATGGCCATTTCTTCTTCCAAGCAAAATGCATGACCATGTGCACTACCTGAAGTTCTGCGACTGTGAAGACTTTCCTTCCCCAGTGTCCTTCAGGGTTGTTACAGAAATTGGCTGTAATGCCGCAGCTGTCCACTCCTGAGTGGTGCCTGCATAGCATGCAGAACTATCTGTAAACCAAGCCCTAGCCTTCTCTTCCTTAGTCAACTGATCATAAGGCACACCCCATGAAGCCATAGGTGCATACTTGAGAACAGGAGGCATCATAACAGGATCAGGAACCATAGACATTTGGGAAACTTCCTCATGTAACTTCCTTGTGCCCTCTGGGCCTGCATGGGCCCTTTCACATATATACCACTTCCATTTGATAATGGATTGTTGCTGTGCATGGCTTGGGGGGTCAGATAACACTCAGCTCATCATGGGCAGCTCTGGTCATATGGTGTGACTTGGTGGCCCATTGTCAAATGTTCAGTTTCCATTAAGGCCCAATAGCAAGCTAAGAGCTGTCTCTCAAAGGGAGAATATTTGTCCACTAGTGAAGGCAAAGCCTAACTCCAAAATCCCAATGCCCTCTGCTATGATTCCCCTATGGGGGCCTTCCAGAGACTCCAAACAGCATCTTTATCTGCCACTGATACCTCATGCACAATCACATCTGCTGGATCATATGGCCCAAGGGGCAGAGAAGCTTGTACAGCAGCCTGGACCTGTTGAAGGGCCCTTTCCTGTTACAGGCCCCACTCAAAGGTAGCTGCCTTCTGAGTCACTTGATATATGGGTCATAGTAACACACCAAGATGAGGAATGTACTGCCTCCAGAAAGCAAACAGGCCCACCAAGCATTGTGCTTCTTTCTTGGTGGAGGGAGGGGCCAAAAGCAAAAACTTATTCTTCACCTTCAAAGGAATGTCTCTGCATACTCCACACCACTGAACTCCTAGAAATTTCA
Source organism: Nannospalax galili (assembly GCF_000622305.1). Taxonomy (NCBI): domain Eukaryota; kingdom Metazoa; phylum Chordata; class Mammalia; order Rodentia; family Spalacidae; genus Nannospalax; species Nannospalax galili. Next base: position 489,934 of record NW_008358097.1, read on the forward strand.
CTGAGATAGTAGGCCCTTGAATTTTGATTGGATTTATTTCCCATCCTCTCATGCACATATGCTTAACCAAGAAGTCCACACTGTCTGCTTCCTCCTGCTCACTGGATGCAGTCAGCATAACATGATCAATATAGTAGACCAGTGTGATATTTTGTGGAAGAATCTGGCAATCAAGATCCCTTCAAACCAAGTTATGGCACAATCCTGGAGAGTTAATATACCCTTTGCCAGCTGAAAGCAAATTGCTTCTGGTGCTTGTTATGAACTAGTATCAAGAAGAAAGCATTGGCAAAATCAATAACTGCATACCAGGTACCAGGAGACATATTAATCTGCTCGAGTAAGGAAATCACGTCTGATACAGCAGCTGCAATTGGACTCACTACTTCATTAAGTTTTCCATAATCAGCTGTCATTATCCATGACCAATCTGTCTTCTGTACAGGCCAAATAGGAGAGTTAAAGGGAGATGTGGTGGGAATCACCACCTCTGCATCTTTCAAATCCTTGATGGTAGCACTAATTTCTGCAATCCCTCCAGGGATGCGATACTGTTTGACACCCAGGATTAGCCATCACAAATGTCATGGGGATTTTGATGGGCATTGCATTGACTCTATGAATGGCTTTTGGTAGGATGGTCATTTTCACATTAATTTTTCCAATCCATTAGCATGGGAGGTCCTTCCATCTTCTGGTGTCTTCTCAATCTCTTTAAGGATTTAAAATTTTCATTTTCAGAGGTCTTTAATGTATTTGGTCAGGTTTATTCTGATATATATATATTTGCAGCTATTGTGAAGCGGAGTGCTTCCATGTGCTCTTTCTCTGATTGCTTGCTATTGATATATAGAAAGGCTACAGACTTTTGTAGATTAATTCTGTAATCTGCCACTTTACTGAAAGTCTTAATCATTTCTAGAAGCTTTCTGGTGGAATTTTTAGCATCTTTTAAGTATAATATATCATCTGCAAAAAGGGATAATT
>NW_008358097.1:491229-491620 GCF_000622305.1 Nannospalax galili
AATGTGAGGATTCTGCCAATTCCTAAGTATATCTATCCCAATTATACATTCTGGTACTAGGGAAATAACCAGAGGATGAGTTCATGGACCCACTAGAACCACTGTCAGTCCGACTTCAGTTGAAACTCCATTTATCACCTGACCTCCATAAGACCCTACTGTTGGGGACCACTGCTGTGTAAAGTAGTAGTTTCTCCATGTCTGGATAGCCCACGGGCTCGGTTCAAAATGCAGAGACTCACGCACCCCACACATGGCGCCCAGTGAGCCCCATATCTGGCGCCCAATGTGAGAGCCTCTGAACCTCGTTCCAGCTAGGAGCTGGTGCCCACGGAAATGTGATTCATGAGTATCCCTCCCCCACCAGGAGGGTAATAAAAATCTCTTCTAA
>NW_008358098.1:0-1806 GCF_000622305.1 Nannospalax galili
TAAGGTTTAGGGTTAGGTTTAGGATTAGGATTAGGGTTAGTGTTAGGCATAGGTTTAGAGTTAGGTTTACATTTAGCTTAGGGTGAATTTTAGGGTTGCAGTTAGGATTAGGTTTAGAATTTGGAATAGGTTTAGGGCTAGGGTCAAGGTTACCATTATAATTTGGGTTTATTTTACGATTAGGGCTAGGGTTAGTGTTAGGGTTAGGGTTAGGTTAAGGGTTAGGGTAGGGTTAGGGTATTTTTAAGGTTAGGGTTAAGGTGGGGGTGAGGGTTAGGGTTAAGGCTAAGGTTAGGGATATGTTTAGGGTTAGGGTTAGGGCTAGGGCTCATATTAGGTTTAGTGATAGGGTTAGATTAGGCTAAGGGTTTGGGTTAGGGTTTGGGATAGGATTAGGGTTAGGTTTAGGGAAAGGTTTATGGTTAGGGTTAAAGTTAGGTTGAGGTGTAGGGTAAGGTTTCAGTTAGGTTAGGTTTAGGTGTATGTGTAGGGTAAGGTTTAGGGTTAAGGTTAGGATTAGTGTTACGGTGAGGTTTAGTGTTAGGGATATGTTTAAGGTTGTGTTTAATGTTAGGGTTAGGGTTAGGTATAAGGTTAGGGTTAGGGATAGGGCTACAGTTAGGGTTAGGGTTATGGTGAGGGTAACGTTTAGGGTTATGTTTAGAGTTAGGATTAGGGTTAGGGTTAAGGTTAGGGAAAGTGTTGTGGTGAGGGTTAGCGTAAGGGTTAGGTTTAGGATTAGGTTTAGGGTTAGAATTAGGGTTAGCTTCTGGAGTAAGGTAAGGTTTAAGGTTAGGCATAGGATTAGGATTAGTGTTAGGGTTAGGGATAGGTTTAGGGTTAGGGTGAGGGTTAAGGTTAGGGTTAGGGTTAGGGTTACCTTTAGGGTTAGGGTTAGGGTTACCTTTAGGGTTAGGTTAGTTTTAGTGCTCAGGGATAGGGTTAGGGTTATGATTAGGATTTGGATTAGGTTTAGGGCACAGTTAGGGTTAGGGTTAGGTTAGGGTTTGGGCTAGGGCTAGGGCTTAAGTTTGTGTTACAGTTACGATTAGTTTCAGAGTTATGTTTAGGGTTAAAGTTAGGGTTAGTGTTAGTGATAGGTTTAGGGTTAAGTTTAGTTATAGGATTAGGTTACGGTTAGGGTTAGGGAGAGGTTTAGGGTTATGTTTAGAGTTAGGGTTAGGTTTAAGGTTAGTTTTCGGGTTATGTTCAGGTATCATGTTAGGGATAGTGTGACTGATAAGTGTCGGGTTATTGTGAGGGTTAGAGTTAGGGTTAGGTTTGGGATTAGGTGTTAAGGCATGGGTTAGAGTTAGGGTTAGGGTTATTGTTAGGGTCGGTTTACGGTTATGGTTAGCTTTAGATTTAGGATTAACGTTATGATTAAAGTTAGTTTTAGGGTTAGTGTTTGTAATTGGATTAGGTCGTGGTGAGAGTTAGGGTTAGGGGTAGTGTGAAGGTTAGGGTTAACTCTAGCGTTAGTTTTAGGGTTAGGTTTAGGGTTGGGTTAGGGTTTGGATAAGGTTAGGGTGAAGTTAGGGGTAGAGTTAGGGTGAGGGTTAGTGTAGGTTTAGGGTTTGGATTAGGTTATGGTGAGAGTTAGCTGTAACATTAAGGTGAGGGTTACGGTTAGAGTTAGGGTTAGAGTTAGGGATAGGTTTTAGGTTACTTTTAGAGTTAGGAATAGGGTTAGGTTCTGGATTAATGTTAGGTTTAGGGTTTGGATTAGGTGAGGGTGAGAGTTAGGGGTAGGGTTAAAGTGAGGGTTTAGGTAGGGTTAGGGTGAGGGTTAGTGTAGGGTTAGGG
>NW_008358098.1:2417-9931 GCF_000622305.1 Nannospalax galili
AGGTTTAGTGTTGGGATAGAGTAAGGATTAAGTTTATGTTTGTGTTAGGGTTAGGGTTAGGTTTAGGATTAGGGCTAATTTTAGCTTTAGGGTTAGGAGACGGTTATGTTTAGGGTTTGGGTTAACGTTAGGGTTAGTGTTAGGGTTACTGATAGGGTTAAGATTAGGGATAGGTTTAGTTTTAGGTTTGGGTTTAGGGGTAGGGATAGGTTTAGGTTCAGGGTTATGGTTAGATGATAAGGTTATGGCTAGGTTTAGGGATAAGGTTAGGTTCAGGGTAAGGATTAAGGTTATGTTTATGGTCATGTTTCAGGTTAGGGTTACAGTCAGCCTTAGGTTTAGGGTGAGGTTTAGGGTTAGGGTTAGTTTAAGAGTTAGGTTTAGGGTTAATGATAGGTTTGGGGTTAGGGTTCGGGCTATGTTTTTGGTTAGGGTTGGAGGGTTATGGTTAGGTTTAGGGTTAGGGTTTGCATTAGGTTTTGTTTTAATCAAAGATTTAGGGTTGGGTTAGGGTTACCCTTAGGTTTATGGTAGGGTTAGGGTTAGCATTAGGATTGTGTTAGGCTTTAGGTATAGTTTAGAGTTCGGGTTAATGTTAGGATAATTTTAAGGTTAGGACAGGGTTACGGTTCAAGTTAGATTTAAGTTTAATCTTATGTTTAGAGTTAGGCTTAAGTTTAGAGTTAGGGTTGGGGTTAAAGTTAGGGTGATGTTGATTGTTAGGGTTAGGGTTATGGATAAGATTAGAGATTGGGTTATGATTATGTTTAGGGTTAGGGTGTGGGGACTTGGTGATAGAAAACAACTCAACAGAGAAGAGAAATAAAGACCATATGAGCATGGTGATAAGAAATGGAAACCTAACAGTTCTGGGAAACAGAAACCTAGCCCTGGAGAGATAGGAACCTGACAGTTCTGGGAAATTGAAACCTAAAATGCTAATTAAGTCCTGTGGTCATGACCAATCAAACCCAAGGGAGGGACACTCAATGCTCACAAATTTATATAAACACTTGCTTAAAGCTTAATAAACGAGCTCCTGTTGGACAAGACTCCCTACCTCCTTGGTGGTTCCTCAGGAACAAAGGGTTGGGGCAGCAGCACACTCTCCTTCCTCAGCCCCCATCGTGCTGCATACAGGGAAGGACTCCTGCAACTGGTACCCCGTGTGAGGACAACGAAAGAGATATTGGCTGAGGCCAATTGGTCTTTTGGGGTGAGTGGGACCCTTAATATGGGTAACACAACTTCTAAGAAGCATGAACTGGCCCTGAAGTCATTGCATTATATGCTTAAAAGCCGAAGGCTAGACATTTCAGACTCTGTAGCCAACTAGGTCTGGGAGACTGTGACTCTTTTGGCCCCATGGGTTCCTGCAGCCAACCTGTTCTCAACAGATACCTGGGAAAGGGTTGAGGGCTTTGCAAGGAAAAGGGAACTGCACTTTGGTATCGAACCCCCTTTGGGATTCTATCCCACTATATCGGCCCTTAAAGGGTGCTTTGGGGGACCCATTCCCACTCAGGAGAGGGAGGCTAGGGATGGAGGTGCCCTCCCTCTCCTTGAGGAAGAGGGGGAGATTAAAAATCAGGAAGACTAGGCCCTGTTTGATGAGGAGAGGAGCAAGGCTGGGGCACGAAAAAAACAAGTTGAGGCTGTGGCAGACGACCTCAAGGCTCAACTGTCCCTAGAGGTGGAAGAGGCCAAGCAGGGGAAGCAGACCCCTCAAAGGGAGGTCAGAGAGCCTAGAGGCCATGAGCCAGTCCCCCGTTGCTGACCAGATAATTATTAAACCCTCCAGTGGGGCCCAGCCAGCCTCCAGCCAGGGGAACATACTGTTCATGTGGGGCCCCCTCTGGTGCCTACAGCGCCACAATGGCCGACATATGTGGAAGCACATCTGGTCAAGGCCCCGCATTCCTCCTGATCTCCGTGCCAAGCCTTCCCTGTTAACCTGGTCCCAGGACCAGGGAGACCCAGGGATTGGTACCCCTGGGAGGCCAAGGATCTCAAGGAATTGAGGGGGGCTGTGGTGCAGGATGGCCCTAATTTGCCCTGGGTCAATACTCTATTGGAGAGTTTGGTTCACCAGCCCTGCATACCCAGAGACTGGTATGACCTGACCAGAGCAATTCTTTCAGGACCACTTTTTGTTAAATGGCAAACACTATTTAAAGAGGAGTGCCGGGTTACAGCAGAGCAGAACCAAAGAGCCAATCCCCCAATCCCTTTTACATATGGGCAGCTGTCTGGCACCTCTGATGGCCATTCAGCTGGGGAGCAGCCAGCATCCCTCCCTCCTTTGTACAGAGAGCAAGTAAAGGCCACAGACTTGTCAGCATGGAGGAAGCTTAATGAGGGTCCGACGGAGGACCCTATAATAGGATTGAGACAAAAGCCCTCTGAGCCACTTCCTGAATTCATAGATAGGGTACAGAACATTTTGATACGGAAATTGCCTCCCAGGCCTTTGCAGGACGAATTTGTGAGAGTTATGGTGTGGGATGGCATGAATCAGGATCACTGGGCGGCTTGCTCTGGGCTTAGAAATAACTCCATGAGTCAGTGGATTGTGGCCTCCCAGGATGTAGGAACCTGATCTCATGAGATTCATATGCTAATTAACGCGCTGCAGGCACAAACTGCTTCACTGGTGGAAGCCATGACGCAGGCCCTTGCAGCCACCCAGATGATGCGGGTGAAAGAAGGGAGAGGGGGGAAATGTTTTAACTGTGGGAAGAGAGGGCACTTTAAGTGAGACTTCCCTGAGGAAAATGGACAAACCCTGAAACAGGGGGATCAGATAGGTGTCAGGCCAAAAAACCTCTGTCCTCGCTGCGAAAAGGGATATCATTGGAGAAAGGATTGGAGATCTAAGTTTGATATAACTGGAAAGCCTTTAAACTAGTTCTGGGGTGGCCTCTAGCCCCGTTATCAAAAGGAGGACCTGAAACGGGAATAACTCAGACCAACTGGACGGTTCCCACCTATGAAGGCCTCAGGCCAAAGATGAGAGTCTTCATAGGGGGAAAAAGATTTCACTGTCTCATCGATACTGGGGCAGATCATACCATATTTAGAAAGGAGGAAGTACCTAGTACATGGCCTCTAAAACTCGGCCCACAAGTTTTGGGTGTGAGTGGGCTTGCAAGAGCCGAGGAGATGCAGGGACTGTTAGAGTGGAGGGATGCAGATGGATCTACAGGCGAGATCCAGCCCCTAGTGGCACCCGGGCTTCAGCCAATTTGCTTGGCCAGGACCTTCTGGGCCAAATGGATGCTGTGTAGACCACAGATAATAAGGCGTTTTATGAAGACCTCTTAGAACAGTAAGATTTCAACAGACTCCCAAAAAGATTAGAGGAGACTAAAGACCAATAGTTCTCAAACTTTCATAATTATCAGGGAGAGCCTGATACAATCCCTTGGGTTCACCCCCAATTCTAAAGGCCACTGCCCCTCAGGTTCTGGCTGTCCGATGTTCCCCAGGGCACCAGTATGGGGTGCAGCAGTGGCCACTACCTGAAACAAAGTTACAGGCTTTAAAAGAAATTGTGCATGAACAATTACAACTGGGCCATATCCAGCCTTCTGTAAGTCCATGGAACACACCCGTTTTTGTTATTAAGAAGGCCTTTGGCAAATGGAGAATGCTGCAAGATTTGCATAAAATCAATGCTAGAATGACCCTAGTGGGGACACCCCTAAGGGGGCTGTCTTGGATCCCTGCTATTTCCTCGGATCTGTTTCTTATAGTTATAGACATTAAAGATTGTTTTTTCTTTATCCCTCTACAACCCCAGGATTGTGAAAAGTTTGCTTTCTCTGTACCTTCCACCAACTTTAAAACGCCTGATCAGAGGTATGAATGGACTGTTTTACCCCAAGGTATGGCCAATAGCCCAGCATTCTGCCAAAGCTATGTAAAGACCCTTTGGGAGCCTGCCCTCTTACTCCCTCACACCATTGTGTATATTTACACGGATGATATCATCCTGGGAGCCCCGAGCCCTCAACAATTAAAACAATTATATGGGGTTACCCAAAATTGTCTACAGACAGGCAGGCTCCATGTATCCACTGATAAAATACAAACTGTTGCTCCCTTTAAAATCCTGGGAACCATAATTTCTTTGGAGGCAGTCAGTCCTTTAAAACTATTGGCTGTCAAGCCCAACATCACCCTGACAGAGCTGCAGAGGCTATTAGGAAAAATCAATTGGCTGAGAGCCTGGATAGCTGTTTCCACTGAGACCTTAAAACCACTGTTACAATTGCTAGTAGGAAAACAGCCTTCAGAGCTAATTCACTTGGCTCCTCAACACCTGCATGTCTTACATGAAGTCCAGGATGCACTGGACCAAGCACAACTCACCCGGTACACACCTAGTGAAGATCTTGAGTTGTGGGTACTCCCTGGCTCAAGACTTTGATGACATCCATCCTTACGCAGGATGGAAAGCCCCTTCAATGGGTACATGCCTTTCTAGGAGGTGTGCCACAGGTTTATACTCCCATGGATCAGATGGCTGAATTGATTGAAAAGGGGCGTGTCATGGCTCTAATACATTATGGCATAGACCCTCTTAAAATTGTTATCCCTTATCAGCTTAAATATTTTGAATGGCTTTTCAGAAATAACAATTGAGTGGCCATAGCCTTGGAAGGGTTCCTGGGAAATTTGGACTGTTATTATGGCCCTCATAAATGGGTAACCTCCTTTCACGCCCTCTCCTGAGACATCCCTGGGCTCTTTGTTAAGGAGCCGTTAGTGAAAGCCCATAATGTTTTCACTGATGAGGTCAGGTTTGGAGGTCCAGTAGTAGTATACCCAGGAACAGATGAAACATCAAAAAGATATATTCATACTTGTGAAGCGTCAGCTCAGTTCAAGGAGCTTATAGCTGTTACTCTGGCCTTGACAAAGGTAAGTGAACCCATGAATTTGTTTTCTGACAGCCCATATGTGGTTAATCTTCTTCCAGGACTAATAGGTTCTCACACCCGACTCAATGGAAACCCTATCACCCCCTTGATGATTCAGACTCACATGCTGCTTAAAGAAAGAAAAGCCCCTATCTTCCTACAACACCTTAGGGGACACCAAGAATTGCCTGGGCTTCTATCCCAGGGCAATGCTGAGGCAGACAAAATAGCTTCCACCCAAATTATGACAATGGGCTTGAATCAGGCTCAGGGGTTACATAACCTCACACATGTAAATTGGCAGGGGCTCCATGAGAGATTCCCTCAGATTCCCATTAAAGACCTGAAAAAATCATACAAACCTGTAATCTTGTCAACCCTTTCTACAGGTGCCAGCTCAACAACAACCAGGTATAAACCCCAGGGGACTCAAACCTAATTCTTTATGGCAAATAGATATCACACATCATGCTCCTTTCAGAAAACTTAAATATGTTTTTGTATCTATTGATACATTTTCACATGCCTGCTGTGCCACTGCCCATGCAGGGGGAAAGTCTAAACATGCTCAATGTCACTTTCTGAAATGCTTTGCTACATTTGGACTTCCCCCAAAAACTCAAAACTGATAATGGCCCATATTTTGTGAGTACGAGTTTACAGGAGTTTTTCCTGCTTTGGAATATCCAACATAGTACAGGAATTCCTTAAAATCCCCAAGGCCAAGCTATTATAGAACACAACCATCAAAACCTTAAAATTAATTACAATAAACAAAAATGAGGAGTAAGCCCCCATCAACAGTTGGGGCTGGCACTTTTCACGATTAATATTTTAAATTTGACCAAGGACCACCCCTTCCCAAGATTTCAAGGACACCGGGGCCAATTAGACCCAAAACCCCAGGTTAAAGTCAGGTGGAAGGACCCCGTGACATCTCAATGGAAAGGGCCAGACCCACTCTTAACCGTAGGGAGGGGATATGGATGTGTCTTCCCCACGGGGGAAACAAAACCTATTTGGATACCTGCTAGAAACATTAAACATTTTCCCTCACAGAACAATGAATGGGACAAAGATGACCAATAAATGAAAGGAAAAGTTATGGTGGCGCAACTTCATGACTAACAAACACCAGCAAAAGCAAAAGGTTAAACATGGCCGGCCACTCTCTCTCTCTCTTGCAGAAAATGGAGCACAAAATCCTCCTGATGCTGGCCCTCACCCTAAACTGTCTACAAGTGAGGAGTCAAGCCTATAGGTTAGACAATCCACATCAACCCCAGAATGTCACCTGGTTGGTGATCAACATGGCCATGTCAGATGCCATCAATAAAACTACTCAGATTACTCCTGCTTCTACATGGTGGCTGGACCTGCAATTTGACCTCTGTGATCTTGCAGCTGGATCTTGGGATGAATGGCCCCGGGGAAAACCATGCTGGAATGTGGAGACAGTGGGAAGGGATGCACCCTGACACTCGTGGGATCCCCTAATTCTCCTGGCTGTTCGCATGTCCTTAAAAGACATGCGTTTCTATTGACAACATTCTATGTCTGTCCCAGGTCCAATAGAACTGCATCACAATTATGTACATGCAGGGGGTGGATGTCCTTTATTGTGCAAGCTGGGGATGTGAGAGCACGGGGACGGGGTACTGGATCAAGGGTAAAGGACCCATCCGCGTTAGTAGGATCAAACAACAACTGTCTAAAAACCCACTGTATGGGCGCTGTGCAAACTATTGTTGTAACCCCATACAGATCAGCTTTACAGAACAGGGGAAAATGGAGAAAGGATGGGGAACTGGAAAGATGTTTGGGTTAAGACTCTATGTCTCAGGATATGGCCCCGGCCTCTTACTGATGATCAGGAGGGTTGTTGAACCCCTGCCCTACCAGGAGATGGTGGGTCCGGCCTGGTTCCCACCGCCTAGGCACACCAGCCCTGCACATGTTGCTACTAGCCCAATGCTCGACACTAACATCCTGGTGTCAGAAGCATCTGTGCCTGGAGATCCTGGTCCAGGCTTAAGTGGGACCAAGCATGAGGACATTCATCAGGCAGTACAGCTTGCTTACACTTTTCTCAGTGCCTCTAGACCTGAACTTGTTGACCCATGCTGGCTGTGCCTAGACACCAGCTCTCCAATGGTGGAGGCCCTGGGGACAATGGAAAATTTCATAAACACTACTCATAGTGAACAATGCCAGTGGGGCGGGCTCACCCTGCCTCTTAGACTTGGTGAAAATATGACCTGTGTTACCCATGGGCACCCTGCTGGACACTCCTGGGGGTGCTGTCAAAACATCACTTCAACAGGGGTAACTGGGTGGTCCCTACTGAGGCTTCATATTATTGGCTGTGCCAAAAATCGGGTTCAACACCTTGCTTTTCTCTTGCAGTGTTGTGGCAGTCAGGGGGGTACATATGCACCCTGGTCTTCCTTTTCCCTTATGTCATTTATCACTCCCCTGAGGAAATGCAGGGCTAGGAGATGCATATACAAAAGAGAGAGTTGCTTTCCATAGTTGTGGTCTCCACACTTGTGGGCCTTGGAGCTGGGGGGATGGCCCTTGTAGCTACAT
>NW_008358098.1:10216-12322 GCF_000622305.1 Nannospalax galili
CAGGGCCTCTCATAATCCTTATACTCCTCTGCACTATAGGACCCTGTGTAGTTAATAGGCTTATAAATTTCATAAAAGAAAAAGTAAAACAAGTACAATTAATGACGTTGAGAGTTCAATATGATTGCCTGCCCACTTCTCCCCTAAAAACACCAGCCTAACCCAAGGCAGGACACTGGCTTACCTAAATCAAGGTCTGGCAGGTTACCAGGGACCTTCTACAGGCCCCGGTTCTAAATAAAATAAAGAGGGGAGATGTGGGGACTTCGTGATAGAAAACAACTCAACAGTCAGGAGAAGTAAAGACCATATGGGCATGGTGAGAAGAAATGGAAACCTAACAGTTCTGGGAAACAGAAACCTAGCCCTGGAGAGATAGGACCCTGACAGTTCTGGGAAATTGAAACCTAAAATGCTAATTGAGTTCTGTGGTCATGACCAATCAAACCCTGGTGTGGAGTAAAGGGAGGGACACTCAATGCTCACAAATTTATATAAACACTTGCTTAAAGCTTAGTAAACGAGCTCCTGCTGGACAAGACTCCCTGCCTCCTTGGTGGTTCCTCGGGAACAGAGGGTTGGGGCGGCAGCGCACTCCCCCTCCTTGGCCCCCATCATGCTGCATGTGGGGAAGAATCCCCGCATTAGTGTTAGGGTTAGGGTTGGGGTTAGATTAGGGTTAGTGTTAGGGTTCGGTTTAGAGTTAGCATTAGGTTTAGGCTTAGGGTTACGGTTAGGTTTACAGTTAGGGTTAGGGTTACGGTTAGGTTTACAGTTAGGGTTAAGGTTAAGGTTAGGTTTAGGGTTAGGGCTAGTGTTAGATTCAGGATGTGGGTAAAGGTCTGGTTTCGGGATTGGATTAGGGTTAGGTTTAGGGTTACAGGTAGATTTAAGTTTAGGGATAGGATTAGGGTTAGAGTAGTTTCAGGTTTAGGGTTAGGGTTAGTTTCAGGGTTAGGGTAAGGTTTCTGGTAAAGATTATATTTAGGGTTAGGGCTAAGGTTAGGGTTAGGTTTATGTTTAAAGTTATGTTTAGTGTTAGGGTGAGAGTTAGGTTTCGGGTAGGGTTAGATTTATGGTTAGGGTTAGGTTAAGGTTGAGGATTAGGGTTAAGAATAGGGTTAGGGTTAGGGACAAGATTAGGTTTAGAGTTAGGTTTTAGGGTTAGGTTTATGGATAGGTTGAGGGTTATCATTATGGTTGTGGTTAAGGCTACAGTTAGGTTTAGGGTGAAGGTTCAGGCTAAACTTAGGGTTAGGGTTAGTTTCAGAGTTAGGGTTAGAGTTAAGGTTAAGATTAGGGTTAGGGTTAGTGTTATGTTTTGAGTAAAGTTTAGGTTTATGGTTAAGGTTAGGAATAAGTTTAGTGATAAGTATAGTGTTAGGGATAGGGTTAGAGTTAGGGTTAGAGTTAGCATTACAGTCAGGTTTAGGGTTTTCGTTAGGGTTAGGGCTAGGGCTCTGGTTAGGGTTAGCATTGGGATAAATGTTAGGTTATGGTTATGGTTAGACTTTGTTATGGTTTGGGTTAGTATTAAGGCTAGTGTTAAGTCAAGGGTTAGGTTTATGTTTAGGGTCAGGGTTAGTATAGGTTTAAGGTTAGGATTAGATTTAGGGTTAGGGTTAAGTTTAGGGATAAGTATAGTGTTATCAATAGGGTTAGAGTTATGGTTACAGTTAGGGTTACAGTTAGGTTTAGCATTATAATTAGGGTTAGGTTTACAGATAGGGTTAGCTATAGGAGTTGCGTAAAGTTTAGGCTTAGGGTTAGGATTAGGGTTAAGGTTTAGGATAGTTGTAGTGTTAGATTTAGTGGTACTATTAGGGTTACATTTAGGTTAGGTACCTATTTAAGGTTACTTTCATGGTTAGGTTTAGATTTGGAATGTATTAAGGGTTAGGGTCAGGGTTCCCGTTAGGGTTTGGGTTTATTTTAGTATTAGGGCTAGAGTTAGCATTAATGTTAGAGTTAGGGTAAAAGTTAGGGTATGGTTAGGGTTATGGGTATGGTTATGGTTAGGTTTAGAGTGAGGGTGAGGGTTAAGGTTAAGGTTAATGTTAGGTATAGGTTTAGGATTAGGGTTAGAGTTATGGCTCACACGGGTTT
>NW_008358098.1:13938-18344 GCF_000622305.1 Nannospalax galili
GTAAGGGTTAGGGTGAGGGTTAGGGTTAGGTTCACGTTAGGGTTAGGGTTAGGATTTGGTTTAGTTTTAGTTTAAGGTTTAGGGTTAGGGTTTGTGTAAATTTTATGGTGAGTAATATGTTTAAGGTTGCCTTAGGGTTAGGTTTAAGGTTAGGTTTAGTGTTATGGATAGGGATAGGTTTAGGGAAAGTTTTAGAGCCAGTGTTAGGGTTAGATATAGGCTTAGATTTAGGGTTGGGTTAGGGTACGGGTTACTTTCAAGGTTAGGGTTAAGGTAAGTGTTAGTGTTAAGGATAGGGTTACGGATAGGGTTAGGGTTAGCTTAGGGTTAGGGGTAGGGTTAGAGTTAGAGTTAGGGTCAAGAATAGGTTTATGGATCAAGGTAGGTTGAGGGTGATGCTTAGGGTTATTATCAGGGTTAGGGTTCAGTTAGAGTTGAAATTTGGGTTAGTTTTAGTTTAGCATTTGGGTTAGGGTTATGTTTGGGTTAGTGTTAGGGTTATGGTTAGGGCTAAGGTTATATTTAAGGTTTAGTTTAGGAATAGCATTAGGGATTGGGTTAGGTTTAGTTATAAGGTTAGCGTTAACGTTAGTGTTAGGTTTAGGTTTGTGGTTGCAGTTAGGGTTAGGCTTAGGGATACGGTTAAGGTTATATTTAAGGTTTTGTTTAGGAATAGCATTAGGGATTATTTTAGGTTTATTTTTAGGTTTAGCAATAGGGTTAGGGTTAGGTTTAGGTTTATGGGTGTAGTTAGGGTTAGGTTTAGGGTTAATGTTATATTTAAGGTTTTGTTTAAGAATAGCATTAAGGATTGTCTTAGGTTCAGTTTTAGGGTTATCATTAGGGTTAGGGTTAGGATTAGATTTACGGCTGTTGTTAGGGTTAGGTTAGGGTTACGTTTAAATTAGGGTTATGATTAGGTTTACACTTCGGGTATGCTTTAGGAGTAAGATAAAGTTTACTGTTAGGCTTAGGATTAATGTTAGGGTTAGGGATTGGTTTAAGGTTAGGGTTAGTGATAAGGTTAGGGTTACGTTTAGGTTATGGTGAGGTTTAGGGTTACGGTTAGGGTTAGGTTGAGGATTTGGAATAGGTTTAGGGCTAGTGTCACATTTACCGTTATGGTTTGGGTTTAAGATTAGGGCTAGGGTTAGGGTAAGAGCATTAGGTTTACAATTAAGGTTAGGGATAGGTTATGTTTACAGTTGGGGTTAATGTGAGGGTTAGGTTTAAAATTAAGGTTAGGGATAGGTTTAGGTTTAGGTTTTGGTTAAACCTCATGATAGGTTTAGGTTTATGGTTAGGTTAGGCTAAGGGCTCAGGTTAATGTTAGGTTTAGGGAAATTTTTAGGGTTAGGGTTAAGTTTAGGTTTAGGTATAGGGTAAGGTTAACGTTTAGGGTTTGGGTTAGGATTAGGTGTAGGTCTTGGATAAGTTTTAAGGTCAAGGTTAGGATTAGTGTTAGGGTGATGCTTGGGCTTAGGGTTAGGGTTAGGGCTAGGCCTACAGTTAGGGTGAGGGTGCATGTAAGGTTTAGGGTTATGATTAGGGTTCGGTTTATTATTAGGGTTAGAGTAAGGTTTAGGGTGAGGATTAGGGTTAGGTTTAGTTTATGGTTATGGTTATGGGTAGGATTTGGTTTAGGTTTACTGTAAGATTTAGAGTTAGGGTTTGGGTAATGGTTATGGTGAGTAATAGGTTAGGGTAGGATTAGGGTTACCTGTAAGGTTAGGTTTAGTGTTATGGATAGGGATAGATTTTGGGAAAGGTTTAGAGTTAGTTTTAGGATTAGGGTTAGGTCTAATTTTAGGATTACAGTTGGTTTTATTGTTGGGGTTTGTGCTGGATAGCTTTAGTGTCAACTTGACACACCTGGGTTGAGGGAGCCTCAATCAGGGAATTGCCTCTATTGGACTGGCCTGTGGCCATGTCTGAAGGGCATCTTCTTGATGAGTGATGTGGGAGGGCCCAGACAACTGTGGGTGGTTCCACCCCTGGGCAAGTGGGCCTGTGTTGCATAAGAAAGCAGGCTGAGCAGGGGCCAAGGGAGCAAGCCTGTAAGCAGCGTTCCTCCATGGCCTGTGCTCCAGCTCCTGCCTTCAGGTTCCCTGAGTTCCTACCTTGGGCTCTCTGATGAACTGTGTGTGACCTGGGAGATGTAAGACAAATGGACCCTTTCCTCCACAAGTTGGTACTGGTCGGGGTGTTTTGTCACAGCAATGAAGAACAAACTAAGACAGGGTTAGTTTCAGGGTTAAGGTTACAGTAAATTTTAGGGTTAAGTGTAGTTTTAGGGATAGTGTTAGGGTTAGGGTTAGTGGTAGGGGTAGCTAATGGTTATCGTTAATGTTAGGGTTAGGTTTATATTTAGGATCAAGTATAGGTTTAGGGATCTGGAAACGTTTAGGTTTAGTGTTATTATTAGGGTTAGGTATTGGTTAGAGTTGGGATTCGGGTTAGTGTTAGATTAGCGTTAGGGTTAGGGTTAGCATTAGGTTTGGGGTTACAAGGTTAAATTTAAGCTTTTGTTTAGGAATAGCATTAGGGATTTTGTTAGGTTTAGTTTTAAGGTCAGTGTTACGGTTAGTGTTAGGTTTAAGTTTACAGTTGTGGGTAGGGTTAATTTTAGGGTTAGGTTTAGGGTTAGGAATAGGGTTATGGTTAGGCTTAAGGATAAGGTTACAGTTAGGGATACTGTAAGAGGTAGGGTTACGTTTATGATTAGGTTAGGTTTCTGGTTAGTGTTAGGCCTGGGGTTCGGATAAGTGTTAGGGTTAGGATTATGATAAAGTTATATTTAGAGTTAGTTGTAACATTAGGGTTAGGTTTAGGGTTAGGGTTAGGGTTTGGGATAGGGTGAGGGTTAAGTTTAGATTTAGGGTTAGATTTAGGTTTAGGGTTGGGGTTAGACTGGTGTTTGTGTTTGGGTTAGCTTTAGGGTTACAGTTAGGTTTAGGGTAAGGTTAGAGTTGGGGTAAGGGTATGGGCCAGGGTTAGGTTTAGGTTAATGCTGTAAGATTTCGAGTTGGGCTATTTTTAGGTTTAGGGACAGGCTTAGTGTGAGGGTTAGGGTTAGGTTTAGGTATAGGGTAAGGTTTAGGGTTAGGGTTAATATTTCAGATAGGTTTAGGCTGATAGGGTTAGGGTTAGGGTCACAGTTGCCATTAGGTTTGGGTTTTATTTTGGGATTAGGGTTAGGGTTAAGGGTATGTTTATGGTAAAGGTTAGGGTGTGTGTTAGGATTAAGGTTAGTTTATTGATGGATTTAGGGTTAGGGTTAGGTTTAGGGTTCTGTTTAGTTTAGGGTTATGGTTAGGTTTAAAGTTACAGTTAGGTTCAGGTTTAGGGTTAGGGTTGGATTTACAATTAGAGTTAGGGATATGTTTAGGTTTAGGTTTAGGGTGAAGGTTAGGGCAGGTTAGGTTAGGGTTATGGTTAGGGTTAAGTTTAGGGTTAGGTGTATGTGTAGGGTAAGGTTTAGGATTAGTGTTAAGGTTAGGTTTGGGGGAAGGTTTAGGGGTAGGGTTAGAATTAGAGTTAGGTGTAGTGTAAGGTATAGATTTAGGTTTATTGTTAGGTTTAGGTGGAGGTTAAAGTTTAGAGTTAGGATTAGTGTTAGGTTTAGGGTTATGTTTAGGCTTAGGCTTAGGGTTAGGGTTAGGGTTATGGTTAGGGTTAGGATTATGTTTAGGGTTAGGGATAGGGTTGAGTTACTTTTAGGATTAAGATTAGGGTGAGGGTTAGGGTTAGGGTTGTGTGTAGGCTAGGGTTAGGGTAAAGGTTATGGCTAGGGCTTGATTTTGATTTAGTGTGTGTCTTAGTCTGTTTCTTCACTGCTGTGACAAAACACTCTGACCAGTACCAACTTGGGGAGGAAACGGTTTATTTGTCTTACATCTCCCAGGTCGCAGTTCATAAGGGAGCCCAAGATAGGAACTCAGGCCAGGAACCCGGAGGCAGGAGCTGGAGCACAGACCATGGAGGAACGGTTAGGGTATGGCTAGGGCTTGATTTTGATTTAGTGTGTGTCTTAGTCTGTTTCTTCACTGCTGTGACAAAACACTCTGACCAGTACCAACTTGGGGAGGAAACGGTTTATTTGTCTTACATCTCCCAGCTCCCAGTTCATAAGGGAGCCCAAGATAGGAACTCAGGGCAGGAACCAGGAGTCAGGAGCTGGAGCACAGGCCATGGAGGAACACTGCTTACTGACTTGCTCTCCTGGCCCCTGCTCAGCCTGCTTTCTTATGCAACACAGGCCCACCTGCCCAGGGGTGGCACCACCCACAGTGGGCTGGGCCCTCCCACATCACTCATCAAGAAGATGCCCTTCAGACATGGCCACAGGCCAGTCCAAAAGAGGAAATTCCCCAATTGAGGCTCCCTCAACCCAGGTGTATCAAGTT
>NW_008358098.1:18809-24919 GCF_000622305.1 Nannospalax galili
GTTGCGCTATTTTTAGGTTTAGGGACAGGCTTAGTGTGAGGGTTAGGGTTAGGTTTAGGTATAGGGTAAGGTTTAGGGTTAGGGTTAATATTTCAGATAGGTTTAGGCTGATAGGTTTAGGGTTAGGGTCACAGTTGCCATTAGGTTTGGGTTTTATTTTGGGATTAGGGTTAGGGTTAAGGGTATGTTTATGGTAAAGGTTAGGGTGTGTGTTAGGATTAAGGTTAGTTTATTGATGGATTTAGGGTTAGGGTTAGGTTTAGGGTTCTGTTTAGTTTAGGGTTATGGTTAGGTTTAAAGTTACAGTTAGGTTCAGGTTTAGGGTTAGGGTTGGATTTACAATTAGAGTTAGGGATATGTTTAGGTTTAGGTTTAGGGTGAAGGTTAGGGCAGGTTAGGTTAGGGTTATGGTTAGGGTTAAGTTTAGGGTTAGGTGTATGTGTAGGGTAAGGTTTAGGATTAGTGTTAAGGTTAGGTTTGGGGGAAGGTTTAGGGGTAGGGTTAGAATTAGAGTTAGGTGTAGTGTAAGGTATAGATTTAGGTTTATTGTTAGGTTTAGGTGGAGGTTAAAGTTTAGAGTTAGGATTAGTGTTAGGTTTAGGGTTATGTTTAGGCTTAGGCTTAGGGTTAGGGTTAGGGTTATGGTTAGGGTTAGGATTATGTTTAGGGTTAGGGATAGGGTTGAGTTACTTTTAGGATTAAGATTAGGGTGAGGGTTAGGGTTAGGGTTGTGTGTAGGTTAGGGTTAGGGTAAAGGTTATGGCTAGGGCTTGATTTTGATTTAGTGTAATTTTTAGGGTTAGGGTTTGGGTAAGGGTTAGGATGAGTAATAGGGTTAGGATAGTCTTAGGGTTAGGTTTAACTTTAGGGAGAGTGTGAAAGATAGGAATAAGTTTAGCAAAATAATTAGAGTTATAGTTAGGGTTAGGGTTGTGTATAGTCTAAGGATTAGGGTTGGGGTTGGTGTTTGTGTTAGTTTAAGGAATAGTGTTGAGGTTAGTTTTTGGGTTAAGTATAGGTTTAGGTTGAGGTAGTTTTAGGTTTAGGGTTAGGGTTAGTATTCGGGTTACTGCTAGATTATTGTTGGGGTCGGGTCAGCATCACCTTAAGGTTTAGATTAGGGTTAGGGCTTGTATTAGGGTTAGGGTTAGGGTTAAGGTTATATTTAAGATTTTGCTTTGGAATAGAATTGGGGATTGTGTTAGGTTTAGATTTAGGGTTAGCATTAGGGTTATGGTTAGGTTTAGGTTTAGGCTTAGAATTTGGGTTTGGGTTAGGGTTAGGGTTAGGGTTACAGTTAGGGTTAGGGATAAGGATAGTATTTAGAATATGATTAGAGTGAAGGTTACAGTTAGGGTTATACTTGGTTAATGTTAGGCTTACAATTAGGGTTAAGTTTAGGAGTAGGGTAAGGTTTAGGTTTAGGCTTATGTTTAGGATTAGGATCAGGGTTAGTGATAGGTTAGGGTTAGATGTAGTTTTAGGGTTAGGGTTAGGGTTAGGGTTAGGCTTAGGGTTAGAGTTAGGATTAGGGTTAGGTTCAGGGTTATGGTTACAGTTAGTGGTTAGGTTCAGGTTTATGGTTACAGTTAGTTTTACAGTTTGGGATACATTTAGGGTTAGGGTCAGGTTTACCCTTAGTAAACTTTAGGATTAGAGTTACCATTAGGGTTAGGTTGAGGATGAGGCTCAGGGTAAGGTTAGGGTTAGAAATGAGTTTCCAGTTAGGTTTAGGGTGAGGGTTAGGGTTAAAATTATGGTTAGTGATTGGTTTAGAGTTAGGGTTAGGGTTAGTGCTCAGGTTAGGTTTAGGGTTAGGGTTAGGTTAGGGTTAGGGTTAGGGTTAGGGTTAGGGTTAGGGTTAGGGTTAGGGTTAGGGTTAGGGTTAGGGTTAGGGTTAGGGTTAGGGTTAGGGTTAGGGTTAGGGTTAGGGTTAGGGTTACAGTTAGGGTTAGGGATAAGGATAGGTTTGGGCATTGGGTTAGAGTTAGGATTACAGTTAGGGTTGTAGTTAGGTTTAAGGTTCGAATTAGGGTTAAGGTTAGGGTTACACTTAGGGTTAGGTTTAGGTTTAGAATTAGGCTTACAGTTAGGTTTATCATGAAGGCTTGTATAGGTTACGGTTTGGATTACGATTAGGTGCAGTGTTACATTTCCCATTACTGTTATAGTTACATTTAGGGCCTGGCATAGGTTTAGATTTAGATTTAGGATTGGGGTATTTTTAGGGTTAGGGGTAAGGTGAGGGTTAAGATTATGGTATGGTCTGTGTTATTCATAGGTTTAGGGTTAGTGTTAGTATTAGGTTTTTGGTTAGCGTTAATTTTAGGAGTCATTTTGTTGTTAGGTTAGATTTAGGGTTAAGGTTATGGTTAGGGTAATGGTTAGGATACGGTTTAAATTGGGGTTAGGGTTAGGGATTGGTTTGGGTTTAGCACTAAAATGACTGTTTAGGGTTAGGGTTATGGATATGGTTAGGGTTAGGGTTAGGGTTAGGGTATGCTTAGGATTAGGGATAGGGATAGGTTTAAGGTTATGCTTAAGGTTAGGGTTACAGTTAGAGTTAGGAATAGTGACAGGGTTAGGGTTAGGATTAGGTTTAGGGTTAGTGTTAGGGCTAGGGTTAGGGTTAGGGTCAGGTGTTAGGTTTAGGGGTTAGGGCATGGTTTAGAGTTAGGGTTAGGGTTATTGTTACGGTAGGTTTACGGTATAGGAAATGTTTCTTCTATTTCATTTTCGCTACACTAACAGAAGATATATTTTTTTTCTTTGACACCCCAAGTGACACCCATATCACAGCCTTTTTGCATACACATTAGAAGGAACAGTGCTATATAGCAAACATTAGTGTTTTGGTTATGGTTATGGTTATGGTTAGGGTTAGGGTTAGGGCTAGGATTAGGGTTAGGAGTAGCATTAGGTTTGTGTTTAGGATTTGTGTTAGGGTGAGGGTTAGGATGAGGGTTAGGGTTAGGGTTAGGATTAGGGTTAGGGTTAGGGTTAGGGGTAGGGGTAGTTGTAGAGATACGGGTAGTGGTAGGTTTAGATTTAGGTTTAGGTTTAGGGTTAGGTTGGGGGCTAAGGTTAGGGTAAGGTTTAGGGTTAGGTTTAGGGTTAGGGTTAGGCTACGGTTAGGGTTAGGATTAGGGTTATGTTTATGTGTAGGGTAACGTTTATGGTTAAGTTTAGTGTTAGGGATAAATTTAGGATTAGTGTTAGGCTTAGGATTCAGGTTAGGCTTAGGTTTAGAGTTAGGGTTAGGGTTTCAGTCAGGGTTAACTTTAGGTTTTGGAATAGGTTTCGGTTTAGGGTTAGGGATACCATTATGATTAGGATTTGTTTAGTCTTTCTTATAAGGTTAAAGTAGGGTTATTGTAAAGGTAAGATTTAGGGCAGGGTTAGGGTTAGGGAAGTTTAGGGTTAGGAATAGGGTTAGGGCTAACGTTAGGGTTAGAGCTAGGATTAGTTTTAGGGTTATGTTTAGGTTTAAGGTTAGGGCAAGTTTAAGGTTTGTGTTAGGGTTAGAGTTAAGTTTAGGGTTATGATTTGGGTTAGGTTAAGGTTAGGCTTAGGGCTAGTGATAGGTTACGTGTTAGAGTTAGGGTTAGATTCAGGGTTAGGGTCAGAGTTAGGACTAGGTTTAGGGTTCGTGTTAGGGTTCATGTTAGGATTTGTATCAGGTTTAAGATTATGTTTATGGTAAGGGGTAGGGTTAGGGCTACAGTTAAAATTAAGAGTAGGGTCGGGTTTAGGGTTAGGGTTATTGTTAAGCAAGTGTTGGAGTAGGGTTGGGGTTAGGGTTATGTTTAGATATAGGGTAAGTTTTAAGGTTAGGTGTAGGATTATGTTTGGGATTGTGGTTACCATTAGGCTTAGGTTTAGGGTTAGTGTTTTGGTTAGAAATAAGTTTAGGGTTTGTGATAGGTATAGGGTTAGGTTTAGGGTTAGTTTAATTGATCTAATTAGTGTTAGGGGTAGTGTTAGCATTATGGTTAGTATTTGTGTAATGGTTAGGGCTGTTATGGTTAGATTAGATTAGGGTTAGTTTTAGGAATAAGACTAACGTAAAGGTTAGAGTTATGGTTAGTTTCATAGGGAGGGTTAGAGTTAGGGTTAAGATTAGTGATAGATTTAGGTTTAGCCTTAAGGTTAGGGTTAGATTTAGGGTTAGTATAAAGGATAGGTTTAGGATTAGGATTGTGGTTAGTGTTAGGGGTAGTTCCCAGTTAAGGGTTGGGCTAAGTTTAGAGTTAGGATTAGGGTTATGGTTACATTTAGGGTTACAGTTAATGTTAGGGTTACAGTTAGGGTTATACTTGGGGTTAACAAAAGTGTTAGGGTTTGGGTTACTGTTGTAGTTAGATTAGGGTTAAGGTTAGAGTTATGGTTAGGTTTAGGGTATGGTTAGGGTTAGAGTTAGGATTAGGGTCAGGGTTTGGTGTAGTTTTGGGTTAGGGTTACTGTTAGGTTAAGGTTAAGGGTTTGGATTGTGGTTATGGTCAGGGAGAGGTTTAGGGTTATGTTTAAGTTTAGGCTGAGGTTTCTGTTTAAGGTTAGGGTTACGGTGAGGGATAGATTTAAGGTTAAGGTTAGGGTTAGGCTTATGGTTAAGGTTAGGTTTAGTCTTAGGGTTAGGTTTAGGGTTAAATTCAGGGTTAGTGTTAGGGTTTGGATTAGGTTTGGTGTCAGGGTTAGGTTCAGGATTAGGTTAGGGTTAGGGATAGTGTTAGGGATAGTGATAGGATTAGGGTTAGTTTAAGTGTTACATTTAGGGTTAGGGCTAAGGCTAGTGTTAAGGTTAAATTTAAGGATATGTTTAAAGTTAGGGTTAGGGTGAGTTTTAGGATTAGTATAGGGTTAGGTTTAGGGTTATGGTTATGGTGAGGGTTAGGGTTATGGTTAAGGTGAGTTTTAGAGTTAGATTAGGGTTAGGGTTAGGGTTAGGGTTAGGAATAAGTTTGGGGTTAGATTTAGGGTAATGTTAAGGGTTAGGGTATGGGTTAGTGTTAGGGTTAGGGTTATTGTTACATTTAGGATTAGGTTTAGGGTTAGGATTTCAGGAAGTGTTAATTTTAGGGTTTGTGAAAGGTTTGGGGTTAAGGTTAGGGTTACCTTTAGGGTTATGTTTAGTGTTTGGATTATGGTTAAGTTTAGGCTTAGGATTTGGGTAAGGTTTAGGGCAGGGTTACAGTTAGAGTTATGTTAGGGTTATGGTTAGGGGAAAGCTAACTTTAGGATTAGAGTTACGGATAGTTTCAGAGTTAGGGTTAAGGTTAGTGATATGTTTTGGTTTAGGGTTAGGGTTAGATTCAGGGTTAGGGTTAATGTTAAGGTTAGGTTTAGGATTAGGGTGAAGGTTAGTGTTAGGGTTAATTTCAGGTTAAGGGTCAGAGCTAATGTTAGTGTTAGTGTTAGGTTTGGGGTTAGGCTTATGGTTGAGGTGAGGATTGTGGTTAGGATTAAGTTTGGGGTTAGATGGCGAGGTTTAGGATTAGGGTGAAGGTTAGTGTTAGGGTTAATTTCAGGTTAAGGGTCAGAGCTAAGGTTAGTGTTAGTGTTAGGTTTGGGTTTAGGCTTATGGTTGAGGTGAGGATTATGGTTAGGATTAAGTTTGGGGTTATATTAGAGGTAGGATTAGGGTTATAGTTAGGTATAGGTTAGCATTAGGGTTAGG
This sequence comes from Nannospalax galili, assembly GCF_000622305.1. Lineage (NCBI taxonomy): Eukaryota > Metazoa > Chordata > Mammalia > Rodentia > Spalacidae > Nannospalax > Nannospalax galili. The sequence continues at coordinate 24,484 of NW_008358098.1, forward strand.
ATTTGGGTGTAGTCTAGGGTTAGAATTAGTGTTAGGGTAAGATTAAGCTTAGGGTAATGCTTAGGGTTAGTGAGATACTTAGTGTTATGTTTAGGGTTAGGGTTAGGTTTAATGTTAGGGTTCAACTTAAATGTATAGTGTTTGGGTTAGATTTACCCACAAGGCTAGTGTTATTGTTAGGGTTAGGATTAGGGTTAGGGGTAGAATTAAGTTTAGGGTTGGGATTAGAGTAGGGTGAAGTTTAGCTTCAGAGTTATGGTTAGGGATAGGTTTAGAGTTAAGTTTAGGCTTAGGCTTATGGTTAAGGCTCATTTTAGGGCTAGCATTAGCATTACCATTTGGTTTACAGTTAGGGTTAGTTTCATGGTTAAAGTTAGGGATTGGTTCAGGTTTACTCTTAGGTTTAGATTCAGGATTAGGGTTAGGGTTAATGTTA
>NW_008358098.1:24989-26976 GCF_000622305.1 Nannospalax galili
GGGATGTTGGTTATGGTTAGGATTACATTTTGACTAGTTTAGGGTTAGGGCTAGGGTTATGGTTAGGTTTAGGGTTAGGGTAAGGTTTAGTTTTAGGGTTATGGTTAGAATTAGCATTAGAATATGGGTTAGACATAGGTTTAGGCTTAGGGTTATGGTTAGGATTATCGTTAGGGTTATGGATATGTAGGGTTACTAGTTAGCATTATGATTTGTTTTAGGGTCAGGGTTAGGATTAGGCTTATGATTAGTGTTAGGTTGAGGTTTAGGTTTAGGGATAGCATGAGGGTTAGGGTTATTTTCAGGTTAAAGGTTAGAGTTTTGTTAGGGTTAGGTTTAGGGTTAAGCCTAAGGAAGGGGTTAGGGTTAAGGTTAAGGATAGGGTTAGCATTAGGGATAAGGATAGGTTTTTTATGAGGGTGAGTGTTAGGATTACGTTTAGGTTTAGGGTTAGGCTGAGGTTGAAGGTTAGGATTAAAGTAAGGGTTAGGGATAAGTTAGTTTAGGGTACAGGTTAGTTTTAGGGTTATGTTTAGGGTTAGTGTTATGGTAAGTTTTAAGGTTCGGTTTAAGGTAGCATTAGGATATGGGTTACGCACAGGTTAAGTTTAAGGTTAGTGTGAGGGTTACGTTTAGTTTCAGGTTTAGGATTAGGTTATGGTTAAGATAATGTTTAATGTTTGGGATAGGCTAATGGTTAGGGTTACCATTAGTGTTAGGGTTTGTTTTAGGGTTATGGTTGAGATTAGGTTTAAACTTAAGGGTAGATTTAGGGTTAGGGAAAGGTTAGAGTTTGTTTCAGTGTAAGTGTTAGGGTTACAGTAAGAGTTAAGGTTGGGGCTAGAGTTATGGTTAGGGTGCAGGATAGGGTTAGCATTTTATTTAGGGTTATGTTTAGGGTTAGGCTTATGGTTCTGCTTAGGTTTAGGATTAGGGTTAAGGTTAGGATTAGGCTTAGCATTAGGGTTAGCATTAGGGTTAGCATTAGGGTTAAGGTTAGGGTTAGCATTAAGAATAGAGTTAGGGTTAGAAGTAGGTTTAGGGATGGTGTTAGATTTCAATTACTTTTATGGTTACACTTAAGATTAGGTTTAAGTTTAGAGTTAGGTTTAGGGTTTTGGTTATATTTAGTGTTAGGGTTAAGTTTACTGTTAGGATTAGGGATAGGTTCAGGTTTAGGGTTAGGGTTAGGGATAGAGTTACTTTCAGTGTCTCGGTTAGGGTGGGGTTAGGGTGAAGTTCATTGTTAGGGCTAGGGTTAGGTTAGGGTTAGGATTAGGGGGTTACGGTTAGGGTTAGGGTTAGGTTTAAGTTTAGGTTTAACATTAATTTTAGGTTTAGGGTTAAAATTAGGGTTAGGGTTTGTGTTTGGTTTGTACTTAGGGTTAGAGTTAGGGTTTAGGTTAGATTACTGTCAGGTTTATGGTAAGCTTTAGGATTACGTTTATGTATAGGGTTAGGGTTAGTGTTAAGTTTAGGGTTATGTTTAGGGTTGGTGTTAGGTTTAGGGTTAGGTTTAGGGTTAGAGGTAAGGTTAGGGTTAGTGTTAGATTTAGTGTTGGTGTTAGGGTTAAGGATAGGTTTAGCATCAGTGTTAAGTTCAGAGTCAGCTTGGGGGAGAGTGTTAGGTTTAGGACAAGATTAGGTTTAGATTTAGGGTTAGGATAATGTTTGGGTTAGGATTAGGGTTAGGGTTAGTGTTAAAGTTAGGATTAAGGATAGGGTTTGGCTGATATTTTGGGTTAGGTTGAGGGTTAGGGTTAGGTTAAGGTTAGGGTTAAGGTTAGGATTAGGGGTAGGGTTTGGGTGTAGTTTTCGGTTATGTTTAGGTTTAGCATTAGGTTAAGTTTAGGTTTAGGGGTACAGTATGGTTTAGGTTTATGTTTACGATTATTATTATGGTTAGCGATAAGTTAAGGGTTAGGGTTAAGATTACATTTAGGGATATGGATAGAGTTAGGGTTATGTTTAGAATTAAGGTTAGGTG
>NW_008358098.1:27899-29424 GCF_000622305.1 Nannospalax galili
ATAGGTTTGAGTTTTGGGTTCTGTTCAGGTTAGGGTTATGATTAGGTTTAGGGTTAGGGTTATGGTTATGGTTAGTGTTAGGGATAGGCTTAGGGTTAGCATTATGTTTAGGGTTAGTTTTTCTGTTACGGTTAGTGTTAATGCTAGGGTTAGGATAAAGTACGGATTAGAAAAGGGTCATGGTAGGGGTATTTTTAGGTACAGCATTAGGATTAGTTTTCTGATTATGGTCAGCCTTGGTTTTAAAGTTAGGGATAGTCTTAGGAGTAGGGTTAGGTTTGGGATTAGGTTTCTGGTTACAGCTATGGTTAGAGTTAATGTTAGGGTTACAGTCAGAATTAAGTTTATGGTGAGGCATGGGTTTAGGGTTAGAGTTATGGTTAAGGTTAGGGTTAGTATTAGGGTTACAGTTAGGGTCAGGTTTAGATTAAGGTCAGGGTTAGAGTAGGTGTAGAGTTAGGTTAATGGTTAGGGTTAGGGTTAGGGATAGGTTTAAGTTCAGGATTAGGTTTAGGGAGAGATATTTTCAGTGTTAGGGTTAGGGTTAGTGTTATGATTAGGGTGGGGATGGGTTTAGGAATAGATTTAGGGTTATAGTTAGAGTTAATTAGTATTAGGGTTACAGTTAGGGTCAGGTTTAGATTAAGGTCAGGGTTGGGGTAGGTGTAGAGTTAGGTTAATGGTTAGGGTTAGGGTTAGGGATAGGTTTAAGTTCAGGATTAGGTTTAGGGAGAGATATTTTCAGTGTTAGGGTTAGGGTTAGTGTTATGATTAGGGTGGGGATGGGTTTAGGAATAGATTTAGGGTTATAGTTAGAGTTAGTTCCAGGTTTAGAGTTAGGGTTACTCTTAGGATTACAGTTGGGGTAGGGTTTAGATTACATTAGGTTTACAGTAAGGGTTAGGTTAGGGGATTTGGTTATTTGGATTAGGTTTAGGTTTAGGGTTAGTGTTATATTTTGGGTAGGGTTAGAATTAGGGTTACGGTTAGGGTTATGGGTAGGGTTTGGGTTTGGGTTTGTTTTAGGGTTAGGGTTAGGGTTAGGGTTAGGTTTTGGGTAGGGTTAGAATTATGGTTACGGTTATGGTTATGGTTATGGTTAGGGTTAGGGTTTGTGTTTGTGTTAGGGTTAAGTTTAGGTTTAGGGTTAGGGTTAAGTCAAGTTTAGGATTAAGGTTATGGTTAGAGTTAGGTGTAAATTTATGTTTAGGGTTAGGATTAAGTTTAGGGTTACGGTTAGGGTTATGGTTGGGGTAGAGTTAGGGTTAATTTAGCATTTGGTTAGGGTTAGGTCTAGGGTTAGGTTTAAGATATTGTTTCAGGGTTAATGTTAGGGTTTAATCGTAAAGGTTAGGGTTAGCCTTAAGATTAGAGCTAGGTTTAGGTTAAGTTTTACCGTTTGTGTTAGGGTTAGGGATAGAGCGAGGGTGAGGTTAAATTTACGTTTAGGGATTCACTTAGGATTAGGGTTACTTTTAAGATTTGTGATAGAGTTAGGGTTAAGATGAAATTCAAGATTAGGTTT
>NW_008358099.1:0-870 GCF_000622305.1 Nannospalax galili
TGTAAAAAATGGCATTTTTGGAACTTGTCTTTCTGTGTTCTTTTCCGACAGTATAGGTTGGTGGCTCAGGTATGTGAGGTGGCATCCTGAGCACTCTGAGCAAGTAATTTGTGGCAGAATTTGCTTGTGAGGGGAACTCTAAGCGGGTAGCTTGTGGCAGAGGCTGCTTGTGATGAGTCTTGGAGCTCTACATGTGGTTCATGGCAGAGGCTGAGCCTTTCTTGGCGCTGGTGCCAGGCCTTCTTTGGCTGGTACATGACTGTTTGAAGTTGTGGCTCAACGTGATGCAGTTGTGTGCTGCCAGAGAGGTTTGGACTCAAACACCAGCTGCCGGAAGGGTTCTAGTTTCGCTGAGAGCTACAGGTAGTAATGAACAGGTGATTTGTGGCAGAAATCACTCGTGATGAGCTCTTGAATCTATTGTACACTGTTTCAAGTTCCATGTTTTTGCAAAAGACGTCTGTAACAATATTGTGTGCACTGTAAAAATGATGAAATCAGGCTACTGATATGAGTTATAAATTATTTGTGCCTTGTTTGTCACATTTTGATGGTTATGCTTCTATGTGTCACCATGGTTACTTGTTGTACATGGTTGTGTTTTAAGTTGATGTTGCCTTGACAACCTGGTGTGTTGCTCTGTTGCCCTTGGTTGTCCTGGTTGCCCACGTAACTCCTGGACCTTCCTTGGATGGTGCGTGGCTGCTTGAAGCTGCGGCCCAGCGTGATGTGGCTGTGTGCCACTGGGGGCGGGGTTTGGGGTGGGCCGCCAGGTTGCCAGGTTGGTGGCTGTTAGTTGGCACACAGGTTTCTGTCATTGCTTTGTAGAACTTTTTTTTGACCTTGTTGTGTTCAGCAACAACTACAATG
>NW_008358100.1:0-1160 GCF_000622305.1 Nannospalax galili
TAGAAGAAGCATTTCATTATAGCTTTAACATATTCAGTGACAATTTCCAGAGCAATGCTCCATCTCTTTCAAAAGTGGCTGTAAACTTTTAGGTTCACATTTGAATTAATAATATTGAACTCAGTATAAACCCTGTGAGACATAAAATTGAATGAGTTTTTAACCTTTAGAAAAGATCTCCATTTCATTTTAAAATATACTGTTTCTTACAGAAAGACTCATTGTTTTTGCTACTAACACTGAGATGTTGGCGGAAGTGTCTATAATCTGTATGTATCTGATTATTACTAGTCATAATTGGTTGCACTGGATCCTTGGCGCCTGTGTATGTCTATAAAGTCATTGAGTAGATTTCAATGGTAATGTTTACCACCTCTGCTAATTAACATGTCACAAATTTTTATGCTTCCTCTTCAAATATAATGCATTTAAATAATTGTTGATTTGTGTGTGTGTGTGTGTGTGTATATCACAGAGGACATCACAAACCCTCTTATTCAACTATACACCCACTTCCCAGATGACACCCTCCCATGGCCTCCCTCGACTAGAGCCCTTATCTCCGTTATCCCTGATACCATGCCCTGTGTTGTTGGTACCCCAGCCATTCCCCACTACTTGTCGATCTGGTGAATCTCATCAGCCTATCTAGAGGGCTTTGTTTTAGGAAGGTCAGCTGTTGCTCATCTAGCAGCAATCAGTTGTCAAAATTCCTTTAGATAAGATTGGGGTTTGCTCTTCATTTTCCCAGGTCTATGCTGGGTTACTATCTGGGAGTCCCTTTGGCCTCCTCATTGCATAAATGAACCACATTTTCACTATCTATTTGTCAATTGAGGAACACTTAGGTTGCTTCCATCTCTTAGCTACTGTGAAAAGAGCAGCAACAAACATGGATGTACAAGTGTCTCTGCAATAGGATGGGTTCTTTGGGTATATGCCAAGGTGTGGTATAACTGGGTCAAATGGTAAGTTCATTTGTAGTTTTTTAAGAGTTCTCCACACTGCTTTCCATAGGGGTTGAACAAGTTTGCAGCCCCACCAGCAGTGGATGAGTGTTCCCCTTTCCCCACATCCTCTCCAACATTTGGTATCATTTGTTTTCTTGATCTTAGGCAGTCTGACTGGGGTAAGATGAAATCTTAAAGTGGTTTTAATTT
>NW_008358100.1:1840-2396 GCF_000622305.1 Nannospalax galili
TACCATGTTGTTTTTATGACTATGTCTCTGTAATACAGCTAAAAATCTGGTATAGTAATCCCTCCATCCCCTGTACTGCTCTTAGTGCTCAGGGTTGCTTTGGCTGAGTTCTTTTGTGCTTCCATACGAATCTTAGGATTTTTTTTCCAATTCTATGAAAAAATGTCATGGGGAGTTTGATTGGCATTGCATTGAATCTATAAATGGCTTTTGTAAGATGGTCATTTTCATAATATTAATTCTTCCAATCCATGAGGACAGGAGGTCCTTTCATTTTCTGATGTCTTCCTCAATATATTTCTTTAAAGATTTAAAATTTTCATTATAGAGGTATTTAATGTCTTTAGTCAGGCTTATTCAGATATTTTATTTTATTATTTTTTTTTGCCGCTGTTTTGAAGGGGAGTGTTTCCATATACTCTTTCTCTGATTGCTTGTTATTGGCATATAGAAAGGCTACAGACTTTTGTAGGTTAATTTTGTAACCTGACACTTTACTGAATATGTTAATAATTTCTAAGATTTTTCTGGTGGAATTTTGTCGTCTCTTAAATAT
>NW_008358100.1:2537-3074 GCF_000622305.1 Nannospalax galili
GACAGCCTTGTCTGGTTCCTGATTTTAATGGGAATGCTTCCAGTTTTTGTCGATTTAGAATGATGTTGGCTGTGGGTTTGTTATATGTGTCTTTAATTATATTGAGGTATTTTCCCTCCAGTCCAATTCCCTGTAGGACTTTGAACATAAATGTACGTTGAATTTTGTCAAAGGCCTTCTCCGCATCTATTGAGATGACCATGTGATTTATGGTTTATGATTTATGATGTGTATTGACTTACGTTTATGGAACCATCACTGCATCTCTGGGATAAAGCCAACTTGATCATAGTGGATGATCTTTTTGATGTGTGTCTGTATGCGGTTTGCAAGTATCTTGTTGAGAATTTTTGCACCTATGTTCATTAAGGACATGGGTCTATAATTTTCTTGTTTTGTTGTATCTTTACCTGGCTTTGGTATTAGAGTGAAGCTGGCTTCATAGAAGGAATTTGGAAGTTTCTCCCCCTATGCCTATCTTTTTGAAAAAATTAAGTAGTATTGGATGTAGATCTTTAAATGTCTGATAGAATTCTG
>NW_008358101.1:0-531 GCF_000622305.1 Nannospalax galili
TTGTAACAATGTGTTTGCAACAGTGAAAACGAATGAATAAAAGCATTTTGTTTTAAAACCTGTTTCCTACGAATGGTCTGGAAAAGAGTATTGACATCAGTGTCAGTCTCTTTCCTCTAGAAACATATGTGTTGCTTGTGTGTCTAAGTGCTTGTCTGTGTAGAAACGTCCCGAGTTCCATCAATGTGATCAACACAGTGAAAACGAATGAACAGGAAGGAGTTCTTTGTGTTAAAACGCATTTCCTACGAATTATATGCAAAAGAGTATTGCTATCAGTGTCATTCTCTTTCTTCTAGAAACATAGGTATTGCTTGTGTATCTAAGTGCTTGTTTCATGTAGAAACATCTGTAGTTCTAACATTGTGTTTACTACAGTGAAAACGAATGAACAGGAGCATTTTGTGTGAAAACCCGTTTCCTACGAGTTGTATGCAAAAGAGTCTTGCCATCAGTGTCACTCTTTTGCTCTAGAAAAATATGTGTCAGTTATGTATCTAGTGCTTGCTTTCTGTAGAAAGAACAGTAGTT
>NW_008358101.1:562-8365 GCF_000622305.1 Nannospalax galili
ATCCCGAGTTCCAAAAATGTGATTAATACAGTGAAAATGAATAAACAGGAGCATTTTTTGTTAAAACCTGTTCCTTCAAACTGTATGCAAAACAGTTTTGCCATCAGCATCAATCCCTTTGCACCAGTAACATATGTGTTGCTTGTGTATCTAAGTGCTTGTTTCATGTAGAAACATCCGTAGTTCTAACATTGTGTTTACTACAGTGAAAACGAATGAACAGAAGCATTTTGTGTTAAAACCCGTTTCCTACGAAATGTATGTAACAGAGTATTGCCCGCAGTGTCAGTCTCATTTTTCTAGATGCATATGTGTTGCTTGTGTATCTATGTGCTTTTTTCATGTAGAAATATCCATAGTAGTAACAATGTGTTTACTACAGTGAAAAACAATGAACAGAAGCATTTTCTGCTAAAACCCGTTGCCTACGAATTGTATGCAAAAGCGTGCTGCCATCAGTGTCAGTCTCTTTGCTCTAGAAACATATGTGTTGCTTGTGTATCTAAGTGCTTCCTTCCTCTAGAAAGAACAGTAGTACTAACAATACGTTTATAACAGTGAAAAAGAATGAACAGAAGCGTTTTGTGTTAAAACCCGTTTCCTACGAATTGTATGCAAAAGAGTATTGCCGTCAGTGTCAGCCTGTTTGCTTTAGAAAAATATGTGTCGCTTGTGTATCTAAGTTCTTCCTTTCTCTAGAAAGAACAGTAGTTCTAACAATACGTTTATAACAGTGAAAAAGAATGAACAGAAGCGTTTTGTGTTAAAACCCGTTTCCTATGCAAAAGAGTATTGCCGTCAGTGTCAGTCTCTTTGCTCTAGAAACATCTGTTGCTTCTGTATCTAACTGCTTGTTTCATGTAGAAACATACGTAGTTCTAACATTATGTTTACTACAGTGAAAACGAATGAACAGGAGCATTTTGTGTTAAAACCTGTCTCCTACGAATTGTATATAAAAGAGTATTGCCGTCAGTGTCTGTCTCTTTGATCTACAAACATACGTGTTGCTTTTGTAACTAAGTGCGCGTTTCACGTAGAAACATCCGTAGGTCTAACAATGTGTTTACTACAGTGAAAACGAATGAACAGAAGCATTTTGTGTTAAAACCTGTCTCCTACGAATTGTATATAAAAGAGTATTGCCGTCAGTGTCTGTCTCTTTGATCTAGAAACATACGTGTAGCTTTTGTAACTAAGTGCGCGTTTCACGTAGAAACATCCGTAGGTCTTACAATGTGTTTACTACAGTGAAAACGAATGAACAGAAGCATTTTGTGTTAAAACCCGTGTCCTATGAATTGTATGCAAAAGAGTAATGCCAGCAGAGTGGGAGGCTTTGTTTAGAAATATATATGTTGCTTGTGTATTTAACTGCTTTTTTCATGTAGAAACATCCGAAGTTCTAACACTGTGTTTACTACAGTGAAAACGAATGAACAGAAGCATTTTGTATTAAAACCTTTTTCCTACGACTTGTATGAAAAAGAGTATTGCCATCAGTGTCAGTCTCATTGCTCTAGAAACATATGTGTTGCTTGTGTATCTAAGTGTTTGGTTTCTGTACAATTAACAGTAGTTCTAACAAAGTGTTTACTACAGTGAAAATTAAAGAACAGAAGCATTTTGTGTTAAAACCCATTTCATACGAATTGTATGCAAAAGAGTACTGCCATCAGTGTCAGTCTCTTTGCTTTAGAAAAATATGTCTCGATTGTGTGTATATGTGCTTGCTTTCTGTAGAAAGAACACTAGTTGTAACAATGTGTTTATAACAGTGAAAACGAATGACCAGAAGAAGCATTTTGTGTTAAAACCCATTTCCTACCAATTGTATGCAAAAGAGTATTGCCATCAGTGTCAGACTCTGTTCTTCAAAAACATATGTGTTGCTTCTCTATCTAAGTGCTTGTTTCGTGTAGAAACATCCGTAGTTCTAGCAATGTGTTTACTAGAGTGAAAACGAATGAACAGAAGAATTTTGTGTTAAAACCTGTTTCCTACGAATTGTATGCAAAAGAGTACGGCCTCCAGTGTCAGTCTCTTTTTGCTTGAGAAAAATATGTGTCGCTTGTGTATCTAACTGCTTGTTTACTGTAGAAAGAACTGTGTTTCTAAGAATGTGTTTATAACGGTGAAAACGAATGAACAGAAGCATTTTGTGTTAAAATCCGTTTCCCACGAATTGTATGTTAAAGAGTATTGCCGTCAGAGTCAGTCTCTTTGCTCTAAAAAAATATGTGTCACTTGTGTATCTAAGTTCTTGCTTTCTGTAGAAAGACCAGTAATTGTGACAATGTTTTTATAACACTGAAAAGGAGTGAACAGAAGGGTTTTGTGTTAAAACCCGTTTCCTACGAATTTTATGTAAAAGAGCATTGCCATCAGTGTCAGTCTCTTTGCTCTAGAAACATATGTGTTGCTTGTGTATCTAACTGCTTGCTTTCTGTACAATGAACAGTAGTTCTAACAAAGTGTTTATAGTGAAAACGAATGAATACGAGCAATTTCAGTTAAAACCTGTTTCCTACGAATTGTGTGCAAAAGAGTGTTGCCATCAGAGTCAGTCTCTTTGCTCTAGAAACATATGTGTTTCTTGTGTATCTAAACTGTTTGTTTCGTGTAGAAACATCCGTAGTTCTAACATTGTGTTTACCACAGTGAAAACGAACCAACAGAAGCATATTGTGTTAAAACTCGTTTCGTACGAATTGTATGCAAAAGAGTATTGCCAACACTGTGATTCTCTTTTCTCTAGAAACATGTTGCTTTTGTATCTAAGTGCGTGTTTCATGTAGAAACATCCGTAGTTCTAACAATGTGTTTACTACAGCGAAAAGAAAAGAACAGAAACATTTTGTGTTAAAACCCGTTTCATAGGAATTGTATGCAAAAGAGTATTGCCATCACTGTCAGTCTGTTTGCTTTAGAAAAATATGAGTCGCTTGTGTATCTAAGTGATTGCTTTCTGTAGAAAGAACAGTAGTTCTAACAATCTGTTTATAACAGTGAAAACGAATGAACAGATGTATTTTGTGTTAAAACCCGTTTCCAACGAATTGCACGCAGAAGAGTATTGCTATCACTGTCAGTCTCTTTGCTCTAGAAACATATGTGTTGCTTGTGTATCTAAGTGCTTGTTTTTTGTAGAAACATTGGTGGTTCTAACAATGTGTTTACTACAGTGGAAAAGAATAAATAGAAGCATTGTGTATCTAAGTGCTCACTTTCTGTAAAAAGAAGAGTAGTTGTAACATTATGTTTATAACAGTGAAAATGGATGAACAGACGCATTTTGTATTAAAACCCGTTTCCTACCAATTCTATGCAAAAGAGTATTGTCATCAGTGTCAGTGTCTTTCCTTTAAATAAAATCGTGTCACTGGAGTATCTAAGTGCTTGTTTTGTATAGAAAGAACAGTAGTCATAACAATATGTTTATAACAGTGAAAACGGATGAACAGAAGCATTTTGTGTTAAAACCCATTTCTTTCGAATTGTATGCAAAAGAGTGTTTCCATCAGTGTCAGTCTCTTTACGGTAGAAACATATGTGTTGCTTGTGTATCTAAGTGCTTCTTTCATGTAGAAACATCCGTAGTTCTAACATTACGTTTAGAAGAGTGAAAATGAGTGAACAGAAGCATTTTGGGTGACAACCCGTTTCCTACAAATTGTATGCAAAAGATTATTGAAATCAGTGTCAGTCTCTTTGCTTTAGAAAATATGTGTCGCTGTGTATCTAAGTGCTTGTTTTCTGAAGAAATAATAGTAGTTCAAACAATGTGTTTATAACAGTGAAAATGCATGAATGGAAGCATTTTGTGTTAAAACCCGTTTCCTATTAATTGTACGCAAAAGAGTATCGCCATCAGTGTCAGTCTCTTTGCTCTAGAAACATATGTGTTCCTTCTGTATCTAACTGCATGTTTCATGTAGAAACATACGTAGTTCTAACATTATGTTTACTACAGTGAAAACGAATGAACAGGAGCATTTTGTGTTAAAACCTGTCTCCTACGAATTGTATATAAAAGAGTATTGCCGTCAGTGTCTGTCTCTTTGCTCTAGAAACATATATGTTGCTTTTGTATCTAAGTGCGCGTTTCACGTAGAAACATCCGTAGGTCTAATAATGTGTTTACTACAGTGAAAACGAATGAACAGAAGCATTTTGTGTTAAAACCCGTTTCCTACGAATTGTATGCAAAAGAGTATTGCCATCAGTGTCAGTCTGTTTGCTTTACCAAAATATGTGCCGCTTGTGTAACTAAGTGCTTGCTTTCTGTAGAAAGAACAGTAGTTCTAGAATGTGTTTATAGCAGTGAAAACGAATGAAGAGAAGCATATTGTGTTAAAACCCTTTTCCTACGAATTGTATGCGAAAGATTATGGCCATCAGAGTCACTCTCTTTTCTCTAGAAACATATGTGTTCCTTGTGTATCTAAGTGCATGTTTCCTGTAGAAACATCCGTAGTTCTAGCATTATGTTTGCTACAGTGAAAACGAATGAACAGAAGCATTTTGTGTTAAAACCCATTTCCTACGAATTCCATGAAAAAGAGAATTGCCATGAGTGTTAGTCTCTTTGCTTTAGAAAAATGTGTCTCGGTTGTGTATCTAAGTGCTTGCTCTCTTTAGAAAGAGCAGTGGTTCTAACAATGTGTTTATAATAGTGAAAACGATTGAACAAAAGCATTTTTTGTTAAAACCCGTTTCCTACGAATTGTATGAAAAATAGTATTGCCATGAGTGTCAGTCTCTTTGCTTTAGAAAAATATGTGTCGGTTGTGTATCTAAGTGCTTGCTTTGTGTAAAAAGAACACTAGTTCTAACAAGGTTTTTATAATAGTGAAAACGAATGAAGAGAAGCATTTTGTCTTAAAACCCGTTTCGTACCAAATGTATGAAAAAGAGTATTGCCAAGAGCGTCAGTCTCTTTGCTTTAGAAACATATGTGTCGATAGTGTATCTAAGTGCTTTCTTTCTGTAGAAAAGGCAGTAGTTCTAACAATGGGTTTATAATAGTGAAAACGAGTGAATAGGAGCATTTTGTGTTAAAACCTGTTTCCTACAAACTGTATTCAAAAGAGTATTGCATGAGTGTCAGGCTCTTTGCTTTAGAAAACTATGTCTCGGTTGTGTATCTAAGTGCTTGCTTTATGTAGAAAGAACAGTAGTCCTAACAATGTGTTTTTAATAGTGAACACGGATGAAGAGAAGCATTTTGTGTTAAAAACGGGTTCTAACAAATTGTATTCAAAAGAGTATTACTATGACTGCCAGTCTCTTTATTTTAGAAAAATATGGGTCGATTGTGTATCCAAGTGCTTGCTTTCTGTAGAAGGAACAGTAGTTCTAACAATGTGTTTATAATAGTGAAAACGAATGAACAGAAGCATTTTTTGTTAAAACCCGTTTCGTACGAATTGTATGATAAAGAGTATTGCCATGAGTGTCAGTCTCTTCATTTAAAAATATATGTGTTGGTTAAGTATCTAAGAGCTTGCTTTCTGTAGAAAAAACAGTAGTTTGAACAATTTGTTTATAGTTGTGAAAACGAATGAAAAGAAGCATTTTTGTGTTAAAACCCGTTTCCTACGAATTGTATTCAAAAGAGTATTGCCATGAGTATCCGTCTCTTTGCTTTAGAAAAATATGTCTCAGTTCTGTATCTAAGTGCTTGATTTCTCTAGAAAGAACAGTAGTTCTAACAATATGTTTATAATAGTGAAAACGAATGAACAGAAGCATTGTGTGTCAAAACAATTTTCCTACGAATTGTATTTAAAAGAGTATTGCCATGAATATCAGTCTCTTTGCTTTAGAAAAATAATTCTCGGTTGTATATCTAAGTCCTTGATTTCTATAGAAACAACAGGAATTGTCACAATGTGTTTATAATAGCGAAAACGAACGAACAGAAGCCTTTTGTGTAAAACCATTTATCTACGAATTGTATTCCAAAGGGTATTGTCATGAGTGTCAGTCTCTTTGCTTTACAATATATATGTTGGTCATGTATCAAAGTGCTTGCTTTCTGTAGAAAGAACAGTAGTTCGAACAATGTGTTTATAATAGTGAAAACAATTGAAAAGAAGCATTTTTGCGTTAACACCCGTTTCCTATGACTTGTATTCAAAAGAGTATTGCCATGAGTATCAGTGTCTTTGCTTTAGAAAAATATTTCTCTGTTTTGTATCTAAGTGCTTGCTTTCTGTAGAGAGAACAGTAGTTCTAACAATGTGTTTTTAATAGTGAACACGAATGAACAAAAGCATTTTGGTTTAAAACCCGTTTCCTACGAAATGTATGAAAAAGAGTATTGCCGTGTCAGTCTCTTTGCTTTAGAAAAGTATGCCTCGGTTGTGTATCTAAGTGCTTGCTTTCTGTAAAGAGAACAGGAGTTCTAACAATGTGTTTATAATAGTGAAAACGAATGAACAGAAGCATTTTGTGTTAAAACCTTTTTCCTATGACTTGTATGAAAAAGAGTATTGCCATCAGTGTCAGTCTCATTGCTCTAGAAACACATGTCTCGGTTGTGTATCTAAGTGCTTGCTTTCTGTAGAAAACAGTAGTTCTAACAATGTGTTTATAATAGTGAAAACGAAAGAATAGAAACATTTTGTGTTAAAACCCGTTTCCTACGAATTGTATTCAAAAGAGTATTGGCATGAGTGTAAGTCTATGTGCTATAGAAAAATACAGTGAAAACAAATGAACAGAAGCTTTTTGTGTTAAAACCTGTTTCCTACGAATTGCATGTAAAAGAGTGTTACCATCAGTGTCAGTCTCTTTGCTCTACAAACATATGTGTTGGTTGTGTATCTAAGTCCTTATTTCGTTTGGAAATATCATAGTTCTAACAATGTGTTTAATACAGTGAAAACGAATGCACAGAAGCATTTTGTGTTGAAACCCATTTCCTAAGAATTGTATGCAAAAGAATATTGCCATCAGTGTCAGTCTTGTGCTCTAGAAACATATGTGTTGCTAGTATATAACTGTTTGTTTCGTGTAGAAATATCTGTGGTTCTGACAATGTGTTTACTACAGTGAAAAAGAATGAACAGAAGCATTTTGTGTTGAAACCCGTTTCCTAAGAATTGTATGCAAAAGAGTGTTGTCATCAGTGTCAGGCTCTTTGCTTGATAAAGATATGTGTCGCTTGTGTATCTAAGTGCTTGCTTTCTGTAGAAAGAACAGTAGTTCTACCAATGTGTTTACTACAGTGAAAACGAATGAACGGAAGCATTTTGTGGTAAAACCCTTTTCCTACGAATTGTATGCAAAAAGAGTCCTCCCATGAGTGTCAGCCTCTTTGCTTTAGAAACATATGTGTCGCTTGTGTATCTAAGTGCTTTTTTCCTGTAGATAGAACAGTAGTTCTAGCAATGTGTTTACTAAAGTGAAAATGAATGAACAGAAACATTTTCTGTTAAAACCCGTTTACTACGAACTGTATGCAAAAGAGTCTTGCCATGAGTGTCAGTCTCTTTGCCTTAGAAAAATATGTGTTGCTTGTGTATCTAAGTGCTTTCTTCCTGCAGAAAGAACAGTAGTTCTAACAAAGTGTTTATAATAGTGAAAAAGATTGAGCAGAAGCATTCTGTGTTAAAACGTGTGTCCTACGAATTGTATGAAAAAGAGTATTCCCAGGAGTGTCAGTCTCTTTGCTTTAGAAAAATATGTGTCGGTTGTTTATATAAGTGCTTGCTTTCTGTAGAAAGAACGGTACTTCTATCAATGTGCTTATAATAGTGAAAATGAATGAACAGAAGCATTCTGTGTTAAAACGTG
>NW_008358101.1:8495-18326 GCF_000622305.1 Nannospalax galili
AGAAGAGTGAAAATGAGTGAACAGAAGCATTTTGGGTGACAACCCGTTTCCTACGAATTGTATACAAAAGATTATTGAAATCAGTGTCAGTCTCTTTGTTTTAGAAAATATGTGTCGCTGTGTATCTAAGTGCTTGTTTTCTGAAGAAATACTAGTAGTTCAAACAATGTGTTTATAAGAGTGAAAACGAATGAACAGAAGCATTTTGTGTTAAAACCCGTTTCGTACGAATTGTATGCAAAAGAGTATTGCCGTCAGTGTCAGTCTCTTTGCTCTAGAAACATCTGTTGCTTCTGTATCTAACTGCTTGTTTCATGTAGAAACATACGTAGTTCTAACATTATGTTTACTACAGTGAAAAGGAATGAATAGAAGCATTTTGTGTTAATACCCGTTTCCTACGATTTTTATGCAAAAGCGTATTGCCACCAGTGTCAGTCTCTTTCTGCTTTAGAAATATATGTGTCGCTTGAGTACCTAAGTGCTTGCTTTCTGTAGAAAGAACAGTGGTTCTAAGAATGTGTTTATAACAGTGAAAACGAATGAACAGAAGCATTTTGTGTTAAAACCCGTTTCCTACGATTTTTATGCAAAAGCGTATTGCCACCAGTGTCAGTCTCTTTGCTTTAGAAAAATATGTGTCGCTGGTGTGTCTAAGTGCTTGCTTTCTGTAGAAAGAACAGTGGTTCTAAGAATGTGTTTATAACAGTGAAAACGAATGAACAGAAGCATTTTGTGTTACAACCCGTTTCTTACGAATTGTATACAAAAGAGTATTGCCATCAGTGTCAGTCTCATGCTCTAGAAATATATGTGTTGCTTGTTTTGTGTAGACACATCCGTGCTTCTAACAATGTGTATACTTCAGTGAAAAATAATGAGCAGAAGCATTTGCTGTTAAAACCCGTTTCCTACGAATTGTATGCAAACAACTATTGCTATCAGTGTCAGTCTCTTTGCTTTAGAAAAACATGTTTCGCTTGTGTATCTACGTGCTTGTTATCTGTAGGAAGAACAGTAGTTCTAATAAATTGTTTATCACAGTTAAAAGGAATGAACAGAAGCATTTTGTGTTAAAACATTTTCCTACGAATTGCATGCAAAAGAGTATTGCCATCAGTGTCAGTCTCATTGCTCTCGAAACATATGTGCTGCTTTTCTATCTAAGTGCAAGATTCATGTAGATACATCTGTAGTTCTCACAATGTATTTACTACAGTGAAAACGAATGAACAGAAGCATTTGGTGTTAAAACCCGTTTCCTACGAATTGTATGCAAAAGAGTTTTGCCGTCAGTGTCAGACTCTTTGCCTTAGAAACATATGTGTTGCTTGTGTATCTAAGTGCTTGTTTCAGGTAGATACATCCGTAATTCTAACATTGTGTTTACTACAGTGAAAACGGATGAACAGAAGCATTTTGGGTTAAAACACGTTTACTACAAATTGTATCCAAAAGAGTATTGCTATCAGTGTAAGACTCTTTGCTCTAGGAACATATGTGTTGCTTGTTTTGTGTAGAAACATCTGTGGTTCTAACAATGTGTATACTACAGTGAAAAAGAATGAACAGAAGCATTTTGGGTTAAAACACGTTTACTACAAATTGTATGCAAAAGAGTATTGCCATCAGTGTCAGTCTCTTTGCTTTAGAAACATATGTGTTGCTTGTGTATCTAAGTGCTTGTTTCGTGTAGAAACATGCGTAGTTCTAACAATGTGTTTACTACAGTGAAAACAAAAGAAGAGAAGCTTTTTGTGTTAAGACACTTTTCCTACGAATTCTATACAAAAGAATATTGCCACCAGTGTCAGTCTCTTTGCTTTAGAAAAATATGTGGCGATTGTGTATCTAAGTGCTTGCTTTCTGAAGAAAGAATAGTAGTTCTAACAATGTGTTTGCTACAGTGAAAACGCATGAATAGAAGCATTTTGTATTAAACCCCGTTTCCTACGAATGGTATGCAAAAGAGTATTGCCATCAGTGTCAATCTCTTTACTCTAGAAACATATGTGTTGCTTGTGTATCTAAGTGCTTGTTTCATGTAGAAACATCCATGGTACTAACAATGTGTTTACT
Organism: Nannospalax galili; assembly: GCF_000622305.1. Taxonomy (NCBI): domain Eukaryota; kingdom Metazoa; phylum Chordata; class Mammalia; order Rodentia; family Spalacidae; genus Nannospalax; species Nannospalax galili. The sequence continues at coordinate 10,575 of NW_008358101.1, forward strand.
ACAGTGAAAATGAATGAACAAAAGCATTTTGTGTAAAAAACCGTTTCCTACGAATTGTATACAAAAGAGTATTGCCATCAGTGTCAGTCTCTTTGCTCTACAAACATATGTGTTGGTTGTGTATCTAAGTCCTTGTTTCATGTAGCAACATCCGAAGTTCAAACAATGTGTTTACTACAGTGAAAATGAATGAACAAAAGCATTTTGTGTAAAAAACCGTTTCCTACGAATTGTATACAAAAGAGTATTGCCATCAGTTTCACTCTGTTTGCTTTAGAAAATATGTGTTGCTTGTGTATCTAAGTGCTTGCTTTCTGTAGAAAGAACAGTAGTTCTAACGATGTGTTTATAACAGTGAAAACGAATGAACAGAACCGTTTTGTGTTAAAACCCCTTTCCCACTAATTGTATGCAAAAGAGTATTGCCATCACTGTCAGTCTCTTTACTCTAGAAACATATGTGTTGCTTGTGTATCTAAGTGCTTGTTTTTTGTAGAAACATCGGTGGTTCTAACAATGTGTTTACTACAGTGGAAAAGAATAAACAGAAGCATTGTGTATCTAAGTGCTCGCTTTCTGTAGAAAGAAGAGTAGTTGTAACAATATGTTTATAACAGTGAAAACGGATGAACAGACGCATTTTGTATTAAAACCCGTTTCCTACGGATTGTATTCAAGAGAGTATTGCCATGAGTGTCAGTCTCTTTGCTTTAGAAAAGTATGTGTCCGTTGTGTATCTAAGTGCTTCCTTTCTGAACAAAGAACTGTAGATCTAGCAATGTGTTAATAATAGTGAAAACGAATGAATAGAAGAATTTTGTGTAAAAACCCGTTTCCTACTAATTCTATGTAAAAGAGTATTGCCATCAGGGTCAGTGTCTTGGCTTTACAAAATGTGTGTTGTGTGTAAGTGCTTGCTTTCTGTAGAAAGAACAGTAGTTCTAATAGTGTGTTTATAATAGTGAAAAAGAATGAACAGAAGCATTTTGAGTTAAAACCCGCTGAGTACAAATTGTATGAAAGAGTATTGCCATGAGAGTCAGTCTCCAGTCTCATTGCTCTAGAAACATATGTGTTGCTTGTGTGTCTAAGTGTTTGGTTTCTGTACAATGAACAGTAGTTCTAACAAAGTGTTTACTACAGTGAAAACGAAAGAACAGAAGCAATTTGTGTTAAAACCTGTTTCCTACGAATTGTGTGCAAAAGAGTGTTGCCATCAGAGGCAGTCTCTTTGCTCTAGAAACATATGTGTTGCTTGTGTATCTAAATGCTTCCTTTCTGTACAAATAACAGTTGTTCTGACAATGTGTTTATAATAGTGAAAACGAATGAACAGAAGCATTTTGTGTTGAAACCCGTTTCCTACGAATTGTATTTAGAAACATATGTGTCGCTTGTGTATCTAAGTGCTTGCTTTCTGTAGAAAGAACAGTGGTTCTAAGAATGTGTTTGTAACAGCGAAAACAAATGAACACAAGCATTTTGTGTTAAAGCCTTTTTCCTACGAATTGTATGCAAAACACTATTGCCATCAGTGTCAGTTTGCTCTAGAAACATATGTGTTGCTTGTGTATCTAAGCGCTTGTTTCGTGTAGAAACATCCATAGAACTAACAATGTGTTTAGTACAGTGAAAAAGAATGAACAGAAGAATTTTCGGTTAAAACCCGTTTCCTACGAATTGCACGCCAAAGTGTATTGCCATCAGTGTCATTCTGTTTGTTTTAGAAAAATATGTGTCGCTTGTGTATCCAAGTGCTTGCTTTCTGTAGAAAGAACAGTACATCTAACAATGTGTTTATAACAGTGAAAACGAATGAACAGAAGTGTTTTCTGTGAAAACCCGTTTCCTACGGATTGTAAGCAAAAGAGTATTGCCATCAGTGTCAGTCTGTTTGCTTTAGAAAAATATGTGTCGCTTGTGTATCCAAGTGCTTGCTTTCTGTAGAAAGAACAGTACTTCTAACAATGTGTTTATAATAGTGAAAACGAATGAACAGAACTGTTTTGTGTTAAAACCCGTTTCTTACGAATTGTATGCAAAAGTGTATTGGCATCACTGTCAGTCTCTTTGCTCTAGAAATATATATATTGCTTCTGTTGCTTGTTTCATATAGAAACATCCATAGTTCTAACAATGTGTTTTCTACAGTGAAAAAACAGAAGCATTTTGTGTTAAAACCCGTTTCCTACTAATTGTATGCAAGCAACTATTGCTACCAGTGTCAGTCTCTTTGCTTTAGAAACATACTCCAACTGTAGTTCCACGTAGTCTATTTCTATTGCTGTCTTTCCCATTCAGGAATGAGACTCCTCTCAATTCTACATGTTTTTCCTTGCTTTCTAGTATCTTCAAATAATTATGCTTAGTTTTTTTTTTTTTTACCTGAATAAGGCTTGTTCTTCTGTGAAACTGCTTGCTAGTTCTAGAAACTGACCTCTGGGCCCTCTGCAAGAGTAGTCAGTGCTCTCAACAGCTGATCCATCTCTCCAGCCCTACAAAAATCAATCTATGGTGGATGCCACAGTAAGACAGTACTGGGACTAGATATAGCCTAACTCCTAGAGTCATATAAACAAAGAGCCCAATCTCATCTCAGAACTGTTCCGAGTTCTTTCAGAACTCTTCCTCCAATAAAGAGTATATACTACTTTTATTTAAACTCTACATCATGATATGGGGGGCGGGTGAGTAAATTATCTTAGGGAGAAATTTCCCTTGTCTGACCACTACTGACCCAGAAAACAATACAAGACCACAAACAGATGTTATCAACTTAAGCCCATGCAGTTGTTTTTCAGTAAATACCATGAATAGTTCCTTGCTTCTAACACTGATGCTTTCAGCAGATATTTTCAACACACACAGACACACACACACAAACACACACACACACACACACACACACTATTCTCAGTCAAGGCAATGAAGGGCCAGAGAGAAACATAAGAACATAATTTAAGATTAAAGCTATTTGTTTAGCTTATAAAAGTTGACTACAAGAGAACCCCAAGGCCGAGTAGATTGTTTGCATTGTTTTCCTAAAAGCTAGTTAGATTTAAATAAGATGATTAAACAGTAGGAAGGCAGATTGAATAGTGTTATCTCAAAATATAAGATTAACATTTGTTACAAGGTCAGGTAAGACAGGAGCCATTTCCAGAAAACTCTCTCACACTAAAAATTAAAGATGGAAGGGATTATTTTAGTTTATGGTTAAAGGAACTACAGTCTGTTAATGGCAGGGAAGGCATGGAGGCAGTAAAGTGACACAGTTGATCACATTGCGTTCATACTTAGGAAGCATAAAGAATCTCATGCTCATACTCAGCTGACACTATTTTTTATGTAGTCAGGAACCACAACCTATGAGATGCTGCTGCCCGTATTCAGGGTGAATCTTCCATGCTCAGTAAAACCTTTCTGAAAACACCCTCATAGACACAGCTCAAAGTGTATTGCCATGGTTATTCAAGTTGACATTCAAGATTAAACATCATACCCTTGGATAAAAGAAGACTACTGTATCATTGAATCATAATGAATTTGTCCATTTCCATACATATCAACATTTGAATTGACTTTATTTTCTTCTCATAACCAAGTATAAATAACACTAGACTAAAATATTTATATATTTATAAAAAATATGACATCATATAAGAATTTTCCAGAAGCGGAATTGTTTGGTTACAAGCTATAATCATTTTATTTGTATAGATTCCACCAAAGGAGCGTCTCAGTGTGTTAAAACATGTTTCCTACAAATTGTATGAAAAAAGAGTATTGCCATCAGTGTCAGTCTCTTTTTCTCATTAACTTCCTCACATTTAAAGTAGCCAGGCCTTCCAATAAAGAACAGCATCCTGTCAAATTTTTTCCAACATAATATGATTTTTTTCATTTCTACCGGATTTTTATACATTTAACATAATATAAACTTCCTCACATTTAAAGTAGCCAGGCCTTCCAATAAAGAACAGCATCCTGTCAAATTTTTTCCAACATAATATGATTTTTTTCATTTCTACCGGATTTTTATACATTTAACATAATATAATACTAATGAACACAAGCATTTTGTGTTAAAACCCATTCCCTACGAATTGTATGCACTTGGGATTAGAGAATGTATCAGGAAGCCCCCCCCCGAAGAAAATGTATTCTCCCTCTCTCAGTAGCTCTCTTAGAACTCTTCATCTGAGGAAGGGACTTTGTGAAATTTTCCTCATGCAAGTTGGCATGTCACCTACTATTGTCCTTATGCAGGTCCTGTTTAGGCAGTCATGATCCCAAGATTCCATGGTTACAGCTCCTACGTCAAGAATAGAGGACATTATCCAGCAACAGGCAGCCTGTCTTTTAAAATATTCCCACTCTTTTTATATGATATTCCCTGAACTTTAGGTGTAGGAGGTACATTATAGCTAATCCACTTGGGGCTAGGTTCCCCACAGTCATTTATTCTCTCCATTTTGATCAGTGGCAGATCTTTTTGTAGCCTCTATCTGCTGGAAAATAAAAGGTTCCTTGTTGAGGTGAGATAGCTATACTTACCTGTGGATTTAAGTAATTAGATTACAGTTAGAAATTATATTGGTTTAGGAAAATGGAAGTAGTAGGTTTTCCTCTAGGATCTATGACCTCACTAGCTATCGGTATTTGACTAGATTTACAGTATCAAACATGAATTCTCTTCCACTGGGCAGGCCTTAAGTTCAACAAAGAAATTTTTACTTACCCCCAGGAACCACAGGATGCAACCTTGCTACTCCTAGTAATACGGCCTTGGTGTTCTACACTACAGAGATATGTGCTCAGCCATCTTCATTGCCACTCTTTTCACAATAGCTAGGAAAAAAAAAACATGTCCTTCAACTGATTAGTGGATAATGAAAATTTGGTATACATACACAAATGAATTCTATTCAGCATTTGAACAAAAAGTTAACCATGAAATTTGAAGATAAATAGATGGAACTGAAAAACATTATTCTGAGTGGGATAAACCAGACCCCGAATGACAAATGCCATTTATTCTTAGTTGTTGATCCTATCTCTGAATCTTTAGATGTCATTACATAACCTGAAGTAACTGCAGAAGCCAGAAAATTAGAAAAGGACCTTAGGGGTTGGCTATGGAACTCCAGAGAGGGGAAAAGTAAGTCACAGACACTATCCACTGTGAAATGAAGAAAAATGAGGGAATTTTCAACTAGAACAGGATGAGGGAAGGTAACAAAAGGGATGGGGAGGAGATATAAATAACACTAAGAATGTCTTGAAAATCCGTGGAGAAACATTATTTACAAGTTTAGATACATTTTATTCTTTTTAAATTTATTTATTATTTTTATTATATGTGCATGAGTGTATTGCCTGCATATATATGAGTACACCTGTGTCATGCAACTCAAATTCCCCTGGGACTAGAGTTAAAGACTTGTAGCTGCCATGTAGGTGCTGGGAATCAAACCCTGGTCCTCTACAAAAGCAGTAAGTACTCTTAACCACTGATCCATCTCTCCAGCCCCAAGATAAATTTTATTTTTAAATCAGCTGTCAAAATGGAAAAAAACCCAACTAATTCAATAGCTTTGTTGTTATATGTGCACTTTCTAACAATGCTTTATTGAAGATGGTGGCTTTTATGATAGTTGAACTATCTACTCTTTGAGTCGCTTTGAACTCTCACAAACCACGGCTTCACCAAGGTTGGGCTCCATCTGAATACCAGTTCCTGTGTGATGATATGTACCCTAAATCTGCCTCTGGACCCTGATCTGTGGACTTCACAAAGAGCTAACAGTGCCTACCCAATGATCGTCTGCTTATTCAAGGGCCCCAACAGAGTGGCACACAACATACAGATGTGAATTCAAGTAGCATAAAGTGATTATACAGGTCAGAATCTGACATTTCTTGGTTTATATATGGCTGATACTGGCAAACACTTAAAATTATAAAAACTAACATGAACAATGGATTTATTATTTTCTACAAATGATCAAGGCCTTTGTATATCACAGGGCCTCTGTTGAAATTCTGCACCCCAACTTCTCTATTGTAAAGTCAGTCACAGAAAGGAAATGGGTAAATAGAGCTGTTTGCCAGTAAACAGTCTTTACAGAAGCAGGCATTGGGCCAAATTTGGCTTACGGACAATGATTTTCTAATCTTTATTCTGCACAAAAGTTTTCCAAGGTCATATTCTGCTCAGATGGATATTACATTAGAGCATAAAGATGAAACTATTTTGAAAATACCTGAAATACTTCTAATCTGAATAAAAATTGTGTATTATTTCTATAATTATCACATTCACACCATTTTGGATATGGTGTCAACAGTGCTTTTCATTTAAGTGACTGGCAAAAAGAAAATAATACTTTCATGTCCTACTAACTAGTTCAGCATATTCATTTTTGAGGAAGATGCTAGGAAATGGATAGTAATAAAAACTGATGATTTCACGACACATTTTGCTAGTTATATATGCTAATTTTGAGTAGATATACTTTGACCTATGGGAATATCAGTCATATTTGTTATTGATCAATTCTACATCGTATTGATTTTGTTCATTCCAAGAAATATATAACAAAATGGCATTACTTTCTCCAAACCATCTTTTCACATACAAGTAATTCTTAGTGCAGGGATAAGGTTAGAGAGGCTCTTTATATTGTAAAGTAACCTGGGAGGTCTCATAAGAAGTTTCTACATTTTAGTTGTGAATTGGACATTTCCTTCTATGTTCAGTAGTTTTTAATAGAAGGAAAACACCTTCCTTCATGAAGTTGCAACTTCATAAATATAAATATAAATGTAGTAGTGACATGTTTGGAAGTACCAGCCTATAAACAAAAATGTATGGTTTAAAAAAGGGTGTTTGTTTATTAGCATATACATATATAAGGTATGATTTTTTAAAGTATGCTTGTTTAAAAGGTGTATTTAATTTGAACATTTCTGGACCAAAACAAACAAGCAAAATACCTAAAGAAGCAAAGAAAAAAAGAACATAATCACAGTCGTGTTTTCTTCCTGTCCCAAAGTAGACAATAATTATCTGCTTAATGGAAAAAATGTTGTAACTAGCCTCATTTCATTTTTCTCCTCATTTCCTCACAATAATGGCACAGATATTTCCTAAAATTTTTGATACCAGCATAATCATATGATTTCTAATGTAGATGGCATGTTTGAACATAAATATATACCTCCATGTATTTTGTGTAAAATATAATTTTTCTATTGATGTTTTTATACTATCATGATACAATGATTTTCAAGTGGTTTTCTAAGCAGAAACATTTATCAAGATTCTTGCTCAGGGGCTGGAGAGTTACTTCAGCAGCTGCCTTTACAGAGGACCTCAGTTCAGTTCACAGCACCACTCTGGGTGGTTCATGACCACCTGTAACTCAGCTCCAAGTGATCTGACAAGCTCCTCATGCATATGTAGGTACCCACAAACCCTTGATGTATATCAGACACAAAAATAAAAATATGAATTAAAATGAATTTTAAAAAGATTCTTGTGGAAACTGTTTCCATATAATATATAGCTAAAATTAAATAAGGATTTCTGAAAAATTCTTAATTTCATATCATAAACACATTTAGAAAAGCATCATCTTTATATTATGAAAGGAATTTTTTTATATTTTTTTCCATTGACACAAATTTATTTGTAAATTTTCTAATCATTGTATATTTCTATGGTGGTTGTATTAGGGTTCTCTAAAG
>NW_008358101.1:18396-26216 GCF_000622305.1 Nannospalax galili
TATACTCAGTCTAATAAATACTCAGGACATAGTCTTTGTCATGAAACAATGCCTGGAGAGTCTTAAGAATCCAGTTGCTGCTTAGTCCATGAGGCTGGATATCTCCGTAGTCCTAGTCTGGTACTAAAACTTTGGAGGACTGCTGGAGATCTGCTGGACTTCAGTTTACATTGGAAAGTTAAAGGATTTGGCTCAATATCAATGAAGGAATGTGAAGGCCACAAGAGAAATGAACTTGGCAACCAGAGTAAAGGCATGCAGGCAAAAGCAAAAGTTTCCTTCTGTGTGTTTTTATCTGGACTTGCACCAAAAGTCCTGAGCACGTTTGGGGTAGGTCTCCCCTTCAAATAATTTGACCAGTTAAATTTCTCACAGCATAAACAAGACCCATGAAAACTCAAACCAGACAAAATCTCAGCATAGAACTGGGGAAATGAGTAAGAAATTTCAACTTTAGCTGAGGAAGTATTGGCAGTTGATCACTGCAGGGTGAGGGAGAGCTGGTCTTTTTAAGGAAGTGACTCTAGGCAGGGTTACCAGACTCCAGGGGATGAACTCATACCAAGAGACATCTGGGTACACAAACTTGACTCAATAGGCTTTAAGATACTTGACAGAATGCCTGAAGACTGATTGGTGGTCTATGGGGGTTGTAGATAGGGGAGGGGGTTTTAAACATGATTAAGGTGTATAAAATGCACACAAACTCAATAAGAATATATTGTGAAAAAGTAAAGTAACAATGTCTCTGGTTCTTCAACTTTAAGACATGAAAACTTATATACACCTGATGGGAGGATGAATGGGGTACTTTTATTCTATATTGCAGGAAGGACTCTACGCTTACCTTTATTAATACTTTAGTACATGCAAACCATTAGTGGCTTGTTCTGAGGTATCTTTCCAGCCCAGTTTGCACTTGAGGACCACAGGCCTGACTGTACCAAACACTAACTAGATTCAGTTTCACAAGACATGCCTGAGCCCATATGTCCAGATAATGAGGAAAGAATGCAAGGGATGGGATAATGAGAGAAGCTCAAACATCTATAGTCTCAGAAATGTGGCTGGTCACCTGAGCAGAGTGGTGACTCTGTGCTCCAGAATGCTGGTTGCCTTTGCCTCTGTCCTGATGGAGCCTATTGGCTGGGGATAACAGGGAAAGCAATTTATTCTCACATGTTAACCTGCCTTTTCAGATCACCTGCTCTGAATAAAGCATGCTTAAAGATTCAATTGCTGTCTCTGCTCACTGGTATTTGTGGTGAGAAGCAGGGTGAGCTCTGGAGTCCAGTTACACTCCTAAGTAATGAGTGCAGATGTCAGGGAACTAAGCAAGGTCTGTTGAACTCTAACATCCATGAACTTCCCAGTATGTCACCTATCCTCTGCAATAGCAAAATAGAATAGAATAATCAAGGATGTAGCCATGTCTTGGGACATCAGACTCAATTCATAGGCTAGTGAACAGGACATGAGACTCAGTCACGCTCTATGATCTGCCAAATGCTGACTGCTCCATTCAAAAGCAGAACAGGGATTTAACCTTCAGCAATCTGAAAAGTCTGACACCTGAGGGCAATTCTAGGATGGCTTCAAGGAATCACAATAATTACTGCAAACTAATGACTGATTAGTTTGCTGCCAAAAGGGAAATTTCAGCCAATGCAGCTCTCTACTTGAGGAAGTGCCTGGACATCACTGTTCAAGCCACAACTGACCAGGGTTTCAGCTGTCACCATTTCCATCCCTGTGAGGTTTGACCAACATCACACATTCATCTCTTACCATGTAAATTCTGTGTCTCTGTTAAGTTTAAGTCTCCTTTTCTATCTACACGGAGTGGACAGCCAGAAGTAAAACCCTTCCAACATGTAAATATGTATCAAAACACCGTTTTGGACCTTGTGGTGGCTAATCTTGGTTGTCAACTAGACTTGATGGAATGCAAGCTGCTGGGTATTGTTCTGAGATATTTTCTTGATCGAATTTTTTGAAAGGTATTTTCACTAAACAAGTTTCTAAAATTTCTACTACCAGTCTCCCACAAATGTGCCAACTCAAGATTCTACATACACAATGAAGTGACTACATTGTGTCCTTTCCACACCAGATTGTTAGATCTGGTAAAATATAAAAAAGTCTAAACAACTATAAAAATAACAACAGAAAACACTTGTGAATACATAACGGAAACATTAATCATTTAAAGTTTGATAATTTGAATTGTTTTTAAAAATTATTTTTAGATGTACTTTTAATGTTTATCTATAGTTTTACCTGAATTATTAAATCTTTTTAATTGAATTTTTGTGTATTTCATACATAAAATCATCTTTATACCCCCTTCACCTTTGGCACTCTGTCATAGCCCCCCACTGTAGTTCATACGTTCTGTCATTTGTATTCTGTCCTATTATGTAAAGTTAGTATTCTGAAATATCCCTCAATGCAAATTCATCAAGTGGTCAACTTTTCTAATTAGAGATAAAAGAGCATTTAATCATATGTCTACCTAATAAAGTAAATCAATACATGTATTTGACATATTTTTTTCTTTTCTTTATCGATGATTATGACTATTCTTTGGCTTAGAATAGTATTACTTTTAGCAGTTTTTTGCTTTGTTTTGTTTTTGAGACAGGGTCTCCCTTACCCCAACTGGCCTGGAACTCCTTATGTAGCCAGTGCTGACCTTGGTCTTACAGAGATTCTCTTGCCTCAGACTCCAGAGTGCTGGAATTAAAAGTGTGTGTCACCACGCCAGGTGATTTTAGCTATTTTTCATAAAATTTACCTATTATTTCATTTACGATTTTATCATTTCTTTTAGGCTTAAACTTTCCATTTACAGATAATTAATTTTTGGAGACAGGGTCTCACTATGTAGTCCTGGAAAGCCAACAACTCACTATGTAGTACTGGCTAAACTTGAACTCACAGAGATTCACCTGTCTTTGCCTCTTGATTGCTTGGATTAAAAGCATGCACCATTATAACTGTATTTGAAATCCTTGCTTTTTAAAAAAGCTTATGCACAGCACAAGATACAGTTCATTGAGGAAAGAGACAGTCTAACAAAAAGTTGGCCAATAGGTACTACTTACATATAGATAAGAAGTTTGTTGTACAATTGCTGAGCAGAGTTATTACAGATGTTGATAATGCACTTAACATTTTACAGTCAAGAAGAAAGACTTTGAATGCTTGCATATTAGAAAAATATTTAGTTCTAACTTATCTAGGACAGGATCCTGTTCGTTTCTAAGAAATTTCTTTGCTTTCTTAATGGATGTATTTTTTTTGTGAATTTATGATACAGACTGAGCAGATTTTTTACATATTCGAAGGATTTTTTCATACTAGGTTTATCTTTAATAACATAGACATTAAGATAGTCATGTTTTAACTTGATAAATGCTTCAAATTAATAAATTTTTAGATTTAAATTTGGTAACTTTCATTTTATTATACATTTCTTATGGTCAGGACTAGAGATGTGGCTCAGTTGTTAAGAATATTGGCTGCTCTTGCAAAGATCTAGGGTCGGTACCCAGCACTAACAGGGCAGCTAACAACTTTCTGTAACTCCAGTTCCAGGGAATTGGACACCTATTATGGCCTCCACAGGCACTGCAAGTGCATATTACACCTACATACATGCAGGCAAGATACCCATACACATAAATTAAAAATAAATATTTTAAAAAATTCATAAAGATGATATGTAGTCATCCATTCATAACTGTAGGTTCTGAATTTACAGATTTGATCCACTCCAGATTTTCTAATACAGTGTTAGGACTATGATTGTAAGCACATACATTATTATGATCTTATCTAAATAACCATTTTATTTTATTTTATTTGGTATTTTGGAGACAGGGTCTCCCTGTTGCCCCAGCTGTCCTGAAACTCACTATGCACACCAGGCTGGCCATGTACTCACAGAGACCTACTTGCCTTTATCTCCTGAGTGCTGGGACTAAAGGTATGGGCCACCACACCCGGCTCCTAAATAATCATGTTATAACAACTATATAATATAAAACTTATAAGATTTATGTACATGAGTATATGCTCATATGCATATCTATACTTTGAAAGGCTGATTTAAATGACATAGGAGGATATGCCCAGGTTCTGTTTACATGCCATGCTATATATTTTTTTTTTTATAAAACACTTCAGCATAAACAGATTTTGGTATGGCCCGTGTTTGGAACAAAACCCAGGCAAATATAGAGGGATAACTATTGGTTTAAAAAGTAACCTTCAGAAGCTATGGAGTGATACTTTGAGATAAAATAGCTTAGTTCAGCTCCGCTGCATTTACTAAGAATCTTCACAAGTAGATAGGTGGTTGAATTTATAGCCCATCACAGCCAAACCATAGACAATTACCCTGTAAAGGGAGAAAGAGTACACAGTGTTTCAATTTTAATTAAAAATATTATGGCATTTTGGAAAATTTATAACAAAGCTCATCATTTTGGATATCCCAAATAAAATTCTTAAGTCTTTCACAATACTGTTACGGTTATGAATCCAAATTTAAAGTACTTTAGCTACTGCATGTTTATCTTAAAGCAGAAAAATAAAATAAGACTAAACTTCCCACAAAGACACAGACACACACCAGAAAGAGAGAGAGAGAGAGAGAGAGAGAGAGAGAGAGAGAGAGATGGATGATGGATGGATGGATGGATATCATTCACTTCGCATCGAAGGAAATTCACTTCTACAAAGTTTGAAATTTCACAAATTAGGAGAACTTTATAAAAATATTGGAACAAATCCCTCTTTCTAAACTGAACATCCCAATTTCTCTATTGCTTTTCATGTTATTGCCAATTTGATAGTATTATAAAGGAGGACCCTGATGATTTGAAAAGTGCTCCAATTTAAGTACCACAATCAAAGAAGATTGATTCCTCACTAATTGTTCAAGATTTTTGAATCCAGATTTACAGGCAATATATTTTCTCTTTCATTTTTATGTACTGTTTTTGTTAAGTAAAGGGACATAAACCTGTACGGAATTATGTACAATGAAAACCTCACTGTATTTAAAATTGATAAACCATATAAAATAGTTTCCTTAATCTCTCAGTTTTTTCTCATTTAAGCTGTCAGCACTGAAAATAATGATGGAAAATATATATTACATTGTGTTCCCCTTGGCAAAGAGCTAGTTCAAGAAATGAGAATAATAAGTGATTCCTAAACTTTGAAAGATCCATTGGAATGAATTGAACTCTGTCAGTTACTGATTGCTTGCCAGCAGTCTAGCCATCTCCAGCACACTCCTGCATTGATTCCGTAGGCTCTGTGGCAGTGCAGAAAGAAAACCCATCTGTTTCAGGTACAACAGCAGGAGCCATTTCCATTGAACTGTCTGCTGCCCTGAGTACAATGAGTCTGTTTAGAGCATCTGGTGGCCACACAGGCTCTTTGTTCTCTATAGAAATGTAAAGCACTTGTAAAAGTTTACTGTACAGAAACAGAGAAACTCCACAGAACTCATCAGCTGTCAAGGGGCTGGGTTGGACTCCAGTGATGCCAACCTAAGTGATCCGGTGATGGAAAGAATGTGGCTTGCAGCAGGAGTGTCCTGTCGATGCTCAGTAAGATGAAGTTCCCATTTGGACCATTCTGGAGAAGTCCTGACAGCTTCTTTTAAATTAGCTGGAGGATCTGATAATATGTATAATATGGCAATCTGAATAACAGAGATGGGGAAAGAGGTTCAGATTGAAAGGGACTGAGTTGCTGGCAGAGAATGAAATTAGCGTTCCTTCTGCAAAATCACACACTGAGTCTAGGCACAGTGGCAGGTTGTTCACTTTTTATTAGATCTTTAAAGTAACTCATTCATTCAGAATGTAGAGAATTATAACTTGCATGAAGTTTGAACTGTTTAGAAGCTTTTTACTCTTCTATTTCCGTTAAACTGTCTTGATTCAGTACCTCAGCTGAGCCTGTAGTTATATTTTCCTAATTCCAATAGCTTCATAATGTTTTCTGATACCAACACATCATCAGTAGTCAGTTTTGAAGTCAAAGCAGAATAAATCAAGTCTGGAGAGAGTTCATGAAGGGACAATGCATAAACAATTTTTATCCAAGCATAAATTAACATTCAAATTACTTGATTGGGTAATGGATTCCTCCAAGGATGAGGCCACGATTGTTCTTTTTGCACTCTTTTTGGAAGAAAACAAAGATGACGGTTCTGTGAATGGCACCGATGGTGTTATTTCAGTAAGAGAAGAAAATGAATGCCCAGAAGTGATAGTTTGCATTCCCATTAGTGCATACCAGCTGGCTAATATCACAGAGTTCATCCAGAACATCTCACAAAAGTGGGGCTGTTTGCTATGCGAAACTTGATTTGAGAATTCATGAGAGAATTTTATTTCAGTCATCGAACATGTTGCACATGTTTGGCTTAATTCACTTAAAGGATCAGCAGCCTGTGCTTTGATGTTTGTGAGTCTCTGGTTGCTAGATGGTTCAGTAATAACCTGATCTTCACCGGGAATGAAGTCTTGTGTACTGAGTCGGGGGGACTTGATGAGTTTAAGATGGCTACCTGTTTGGATATAATTATCTTACCAGGAAAAAATGGGATACATTGAGGAGCTCAGCAATCTCCAGTGTTCTCTTCTTGAAATTAAAGGAACAGCTGAATATTCTTCAATATCCTCTTGAGCCCTCCTAGAGACAATTGGCAGTACACTTGTGGAAGCAGTAGTGAGCAGGAAACCACGGGAGAGTAATGAGTGCCTGTTTAACTCAATATCAGCCCCTGGAACGTTACTAATTACTGAATTCATTGTGGAAGCAGAAAAGGCAACTGTCTGATAGCTCTCAAATAATAAAGATGGTGTAAGAAAAATTAAATCTGTCATTAACAAAGAGATAATAAATGGTGTCCTTGTGCCTCTGTCAGGGAAAAAGAATCATGGTGTGGTGCTGCAGATTGGATAGGAAAATATGATATGCATGTTTTGCCCCAGACAATTAATTTGCACAAGGTCATGAATGCCAAAGTTAAGCAATGAAGAAGGAGCAACATCTGTGGAAGAAAAAGCTGTGTTTTGCTGAAAGGTCTCTTGTGAAAATCACTTCTGTAAGTAAATAGCTTTTGAAGGCTAAGCCAATACTTAATACTTTCAAATCACTGGCTGCAAGAACACCAAGCCTGGAAATATCTGTCTCTGTCAGATCTTCAGAAAGAAAAAGCAAAGAGAAGACAAAGAAATCAGAAAATGAATCTAAAATGAGCAACAATGTCCATGGGCTGAATCATCAGTAAGTCAGTTTTCTCACAGTCATCATGGATTTCGTTGTGCACATCATCTTTCTAGTAAAAGTTAAGGAGTTCTGTGACCACAAATTTCCTAAACTCAGTCTCCTCTTACTCCATTCCCTTGGAGTGACACAGGCACAATAAAGATATTGCATAGCACTGACTGATTCCCTATGCAATAACTTGAATTTTAAAAGGGAAAAGCTAAAATTACTTATCAGTGATTGAATCAGAGAGTATTTTATTTCTTGGAAAATCTTACAAATATTTTCCTTTTTAAATAGGCAAATGTTCTTTATGTCAAATAGCAATATATTTTAATAAATTTGTTTTAAATAAACATACAAATAAAAATATAGTAAGTAAATTTTGTGCTTAGAACACACAACAGTATTAAATACACTTTTCTTTTTAAACAGTACCTTGTTAAAGGATGTTCTCACTTTGATTGTGAAGAATAAAAGTGAAAATATAAAGGGCATTTGTAATGCAGTATGCAATCTAA
>NW_008358101.1:26322-44878 GCF_000622305.1 Nannospalax galili
TTCTACTTCTACTTTTTTTCAAATAACTTTTCTTATAGATAAAATGAAATTAACTGGAAATGAGGTTCAGTTTTCTGCCAAAACTTACAGAACAGAATAAATACTGGTGAATAATACATTTTTTAAATTATCCAGAGAAAATATTTACTGGCAAAGGACTTTAATATTTAAAACTCAAAGCACATAGCTAACAACGATTCTCTGACAATATTGTATCTGAAAAGCTACAGATATTAAAAAGTAGAAGTAGAAATAATTTGAAAAATAATTTTTTAATACATAACATTTTTCTGTCTATATCACGGAATTTTGTCCACCTTCATGGATGACATGTGTTCATTATGGCTTATAATCCTATAGCAGTTAAAAATTAAACAAAACTGGATGATGGATCACAAGGGGCACTGCTTAAATTTATGTTCTCCAAGAGGTGGGAATGATGTAGCAAATGTTTGCTATGATGTCACAAATAATCCGAATTATACAAGTTAGCAAAATTTAAACTATACTCGGTTACTTTGCCCTTTAGAGCCAACTTTTATAGGTTGATATGAGGTCAATTTGTATTTTGTCAGTGACATCACAGAGCTCATATCACTATCTTATTTATTGTAAATGGAATTTCCATCACAATTTTATCAATATTTTCAAATAAATAAGATCTTTCCAATTTGGGTCATGCTTAGTTACATGTCCAAATTTATTCATAATTCTTTTAGTTTCAAGTAAAACTGTTACATTACATTGGCTTTGAGGATGTGTTTTCTCCCATTTGTATTGACTGTAAGTCAATATGGAGGTCAATGCTATATAAGAAATTATGAACTTTTTGTTCTGCAATTCATACTTAGCTAAAAAAATGTAGTGCTTAAAGCAGACTAATTGAAAATATTTCCCCTAATGTCCAAATTATTTTAGTTTTCATTGATTACTGGAGCAATTTGGGAGGTTAACCAGGCTTTAATAGATAGACCCATACTGATGGACATTTGGTGACACAAACTGTTTGTGTACATTCAGTTGTACAGGGGGCAATAAGGGGAGAGGGGATTGTGAGAGGATCTAAATACCATTAAGAACACTTAAATTGTATTGTATAAAATTACAAAAATTCAACTAAAAATGCCCTATGATTTCTGGTGTTATTTTAAAAATCTAGCAGCAGAAAAAACTTAGCACTACAGTTGGAAGTGACAGAGGGAACAGTAGGAAGATGGAGTATGATTCTCTCACTAATGATCAAGAGAATGTTTCTTTTCTCCACTCAGCAGCAAGTTATCAAAAGTCTTTACAGATTAATGAAAATACACATGAAGTCAGAGGAGAAACCAGAATGTCATTATATAAGCACATAGCACAAACTATGCTATTATACACTCATAAGTACTAGTATGGTCCTTGTAAGCACTTTTTTTCTCAAACTATAATCAGAAGTCCTTATTAACTACCTTGAGACATCACCACAGAGTTAACAGCTCTTATACTCAAGAAACTCTCTAGGTATCAACCTAAGAACACAATAGACAAGGCTTCTTTGATCTGCAATGTGGTCAGGAGACAGAGATTTCAGGAATCCAGATGATTAATGGCATCCTGTTAGGAAATCATCACAAGAATCATGTAATGATGGATATAGAATGCTTAGATTGGTTAATTCTCCTTCTCCTTAGGCAAGTAGAAAGTTTATATTGCATTTGAAACATTTATCTCAATGATTCTGATATGTTAATAATACTGTTACTATAATTTTGAAATATATATATATATATTAGCAATATCTGCCAGTATTATTTATTTTAGAGAAGATTCTTTACTTCTTCCTTAAAATGTCTTAGTCTATGTGGACAATTTACTGTATGTTCACCAAAATTGTTTATTTGACATTTAAAATTAAAAGTGGCAGCACTAGTTTTTGCACATGTGCGGCTGAGATTTACTAAACAAGCAAAGTTTGTCTTGAAGCATGCCAATTTCAGGGAGAGTTATAAACATCTGCTACATATGAACCTTCAGCTTCTTTTCCTATTTGGTGGCTGATAGAGCTTCTATTTAAAACATTGATCTACAAGAAGAATAAATTTCACTCCCTAAACACAAATTCACAGAGAACACCTGAAATCTGAGCCATTTATTTGGTGATATATTGATTAAAAAGAAATTCCTTTTGTAAAATTTTAGAGGACATTGCTATATGCATATGTCATTTCTCTAACAAACCATTTTCCACCTCCCCTAATTTTTCTGAAAATATTCTTTGTTGTAAAACAAAATCATACAAAATACTTCATTGATGGATGAATTATTCATCTCTAACTTCTCAATTACATGTAGAGAGTGTTGAACTTTTAAATATTTACCCTTATTTGAAGTTAGTAAACCTTTAATGCTGTTGCAAGCTTTCATAATTTTGTCACTATTCTGTTTTACTTGCTTGGTCAAAGTGATGCTTATTCTCTCATTCATTCAACTGTACAGCAGGTGTTGAGTGCCTGCCATTAACAACACTACTAGCTACTGACACATATTGAGAAGTTAACAGGTGTTAAGATGATGACAGTTATTTCGATGAAATATCCAGCATATTAAAAGATTTATTTCTCTCAATCTATATTTGAGGACACACATGTAAAACTACCTGTTGAATCAGAGCATTACATAAATTAAATTATCCAAGTTCTCATGGACATTTCTGTAGCCTTACAAATTTCTTTATGAATTCATTGATTATTGTCTAAATGCCAATGATTTTTGTATTGGCAATGAAATAGTAAGTGGCAGGTAACACTTCTCCCATTGAATAGCATATATTTTTGGCAAAAGATTCAGAATTTGAAAATTAATGAGCATCAGAAATTACCTGATGATTTGAACACAAAATATTACAAGATAAGAAGTGATGCAAACAAGGGCTGTTGTGAATGGAGAAGTCTAAGAAGAGTTCTCTGAGCCAAGATATGAACTGGTTTTGAACATTTGAAGAAAGACCATCCAAAGCCATCAGAGAGGCAGTGTAAAGGCTCCAAGGTAGGAATGTGCTTAGTATGTTTGAAAGACAATAAAATGAGCAGCTGACAGAACAAGGGAAGACATTAGTAGGTAGAAGTGCGATCATAGACCTGGATAGGAAACAGATAATGTATCCTGGTTCACTTATGGTTTCTCTATGTTTGTAAATTTAATTTTGTGGATGATGAAATTCCACAGCAGTTTTTGAAACAATAAAATTTTATAGTCTGATTTTTATAATGAAAACATCTTTCTGGGGAATATAATTTTAAAGGAATTTGTAGTAATGGGAACAGTGGAAATTGGCACACCGATTGGAAGCTACCAGTGATCCTTGAAGAGGTAAGTGTCAACTGGCTAGGAGCAGAAACAGTGGTTATTGTTAGTAAACCACTCAGGATGAATTTGGAAGGTAGTTCCTACAAAATACACTGATGAACTAGATGCATAAAGGGAGAATAAAAGTTAGTGAATGGTTTTTACATATCTATTTCAATTGATGGGCTGACTAATGGAAGCATATACAAACTTAAAGCTCAGCTGTTATACATTGGATAGAAAGCAAGATATTTTTTTTTGGTCTTTTTGAGACAGGGTCTCCCTGTAGCCCCAGCTGGCCTAGAACTCACTGTGTAGACCAGGCTGGCCTTGAACTCACAGAGATCTGCCTGCCTCTGCCTCCCAAGTGCTGGGATTAAAGGCGTGTGCCACCACGCCAGCTTACAATATCTTTTCAAGTTCATTAAATTTATGAAATAGAATCTTGAGCAAAAAGAACAATGCTGGGGAAATCACCATACCAGATCTCAAATTATATTACAGAGCTATAGTCATAAAAACAGCATGGTACTGGCACAAAAATAGACACGTAGATCAATGGACCACAACAGAAGACCCAAGCATGAGTTCATATAATTTCAGCCATCTGATAATCAACAAAGGAGTTAAGGACATACAATGGAAGAAAGACAGCATCTTCAACAATTGGTGCTGGCAAAACTGGATCTCCACCTGGAGAAAAATGAAACTTCACCCTTATATTTCACACTTTTCAGTTGGAAAGTCAACTCCAAATGGATCAAAGACCTCAATATAAAACCTGAAACTTGGAAACTGCTAGAAGACAACATAGGCAGCACCCTCCAAGATGAAGGCATACAAAAGAACTTTCTAAACCAGATACCAGCTGCTCAGACACTAATGTCAACAATCAATAAGTGGGACCTCATAAAATTACAAAGTTTTTGTACAACAAAAGAAACAACTAAGGAAGGGAAGAGGAAATCCACTGAGTAGGAGAAAATCTTCACCAGATACACATTCAATCGAGGATTAATATCCAGAATATACAAAGAACTTAAAAAAGAAAGAAATAAGAAGATAAAAGATCCAATAAAAAGATGGTAAGTAGACCTAAACAGGAATTCTCAAAGAAATAAAAATAGCCAAAAAGCACCATAAGGTGCTCACCATCCTTAGTAATTAGAGAAATGCAAATCAAAACCAATTTAAAATTTCATTTTACCCCAGTCAGGTAGGCCAAGATCAAGAGAAGGAAAGACTTCAAATGCTGGGGAGGATGTGGAGAAAGAGGAATGCTCATTCACTGCTGGTGGGAATGCAAACTCATGCAACCACTATTGAAAGCAGTGTGGAGAATCCTCAAAAAACCAAAAATGTTGTGACCATATGATCCAGTGATACCACTCCTTGGCATGAACCCAAAGGACTCATTGTACTGTAGAGATACCTGCACATCCGTGTTTGTTGCTGCTCTCTTCACAAGAGCTGAGAAATGGAAATGGCCTAAATGCCCCTCAACTGAGAAATGGTTAATGAAAATGTGATCCATCTACTCAATGGAGTTGTACTCAGCAGTAGGAAAAGATGAAAAATTGAAATTTCCAGGTAAATGGAAGGAGCTAGAGAGTGTTATATTAAGTGAAATAACACAAACACAGAAAAGCAAGGAGCATGTATTTTCCCTCCTTTGTGGATTGTAGCACTAATTCCTTATATGTGAGAATATAAATTCTGAAGTTACACCAGGAGCCAGGTAAAGGCAAATGATACATGGAGTAAAGGAAAAGAAACAACCTTAGAGGGAGATAGTAGGGAACAGATGCTACCTGAGGAGGTAGAAAAATTGTGAGTAATGGGAAGAGAGGAGAGGAGGGAGGGACATGCAAAGGACCATAGTGTGGTGAGGGAGGGAATTCAGGAGCAGAAAGATGGCTGGAGTCTGGAGGTATTGTGAGGAGGGTGGGAATAATGGGGTCACTGTGACTAAGAAGAGAGGGAAGAGGGAGGCTAGATGGGAGAAAAATGAGTTGAGATGAATAAATCTCGGGGGTCTAGGAAACTTAGAGGGAAAACTGATGCCCTAGAAACCCTATGAGAAATGCACGTAGAATGTCTGAACATTAATGCATATGTATACCTAGGAACTGCTTGGAAGGGAACACAGTGTGAGATACAAGAGGTAGAAGTGATCTCCCTTAGAGAAAATAACATGATGTACAGCACTCATCAAAGAAACTTTTTTTTTTTTTTTTGCAACAGATGGAGACTACTGCAGAGTTGCACATCTGGTCAGGCACAGAGAACATATACCTGGGAGATGCCTGGTATTAGATGACACATCTGCAGTCAAATTCCTACAACCAAGCCTCATGGAACATAGCAGAATGAGGGGTAGAGAGAGGCCTAATGCACCCCTCAACTCTCACCACTGAGGCTTCTATGCACATCAGAGTGCATTACACACAGAAGGCCTCACCTGGCCAAGTTTTGGAGAATAAGAGACTGTAGAGTGTAGGATGGGACTCCTATATGGACCCTCACCCACCCATGGCTCATAGACCATTGTGGAAGAGGAGGCAGAAAGATTGTAAGAGCCAGGGCTGGTTCATGAACACAGGGAAGTGGAGGCTTCCAGGCCAATGGAGGCTGGCTCATGTGTGCCCATGGCAGCAGTGGCCTTGAGTGTGGGACCCATGTCAGCTCAATTAAACAAGGACCTGAAGGGGAGGTGAGAAATAGGTGGTGGGTCAGCACCAGATCAAGAACTATTTGAGACTGGTTGCTGCTGCATGAGGGGAGTATGACTTACACACAACCACTGGTGGGCTGACTAGACTCCAGTGGACACATTTATACTGAAGGACATTTCAGTACAAATACCTGAATGAATGAATAGGACTTAGCATGTATGGTAGAGTGCATAGGGTTCAATGGGGTGGGATGGGGAGGCATGGATGGGCAGGGTTCTGCAGACGAGTGAGAACCATTGTATGAAATTTTAAAAGCTCAATTTATAAAAAAAAGAATAAAAAAGGAAAGTGCATGTATCTCTCTTGAGGCAGAATTACTTCTAATTCTTACCAATAAAGTGAGAAAGTATGATTTTGAGGAAACAAGTGTTATCCCAGAGTCCTCACTAATACTCTGTTTACAGAGAAATGGTTGAGCCAAGATTCAAACAGAAGCAGTGAGGCACTATGACACATATTCAGAACTTTTTTATTTAAGACTCCTGCAGCATCTGAAATATTTACTATCAATTTAATTCACTAGTGAATTTTATCATCAACACATGTAGTTAAGAGCTAGCGAAAATGGTATTACCTCAATAATTTCACAATGTAATGGATTATTATTTTTCGTTCCATTTATTTTTTGAATACTGTGATGTGCTTTACTATTAAATTATGTTTGTAATGATAACTATATAATACAGAAAAAATAATGTTATTATTTCAGTATCCATCTAACTCTGTCTTTTATAATTTTTGAGAAATTTATATATTGTATATTGTATTTGCATTATTTCCATGCCTCCTAGTTGCCCTTCAACTCCTCCCATGACCCCCACCCCCTCACAAATTCTTGTCTTCTTCTTTGATTATTATTGTTATATATGCATTCATATGTTTATAAATATAGAAATTCACTGAGTCCACTTGGTGGTGCTCCTGTGCACATATGGTTGGGGTTGCCCCCTTGGAATAAGATGAACTCCCAGGGAGTTAGTCCCAGGAGAAAACCAATTCTCCATCCCTCAGTATTCATTGATTGTTTTTAACTTTCCATCTTGTGGTGGGACCACATGAAAATTTCCCATCCATACTAGCATGCTCCTTAGTTTTTGTCATTATGCAGATATTGTTAGACTACCATACTGTGGAGATGGCATGGGCTCAATTTCTCCATCAGGTCTAGAATGAATTAGCTAGCAGCAGGTGTCTTGTCCCTCTGGCTTTTACATTCTTTCTTCCTCCTGCTTCCAAAATGTTCCCCGGGCCTTAGAAGGAAAGGTTGTACTGTAGATGTATCACTTATGCCTGGGCACCTCACAGTCACTTATTCTCTGCATTTTAGTGAGTTGAGGACTTAGTAATAGTCTCTATCTGTTGCACAAAGGGGCTTCTTTGATGAGTGGTAAGAGCAGTACTTGTCTGTGAATATAGGGATACATATTTATAATATAGTATGAAAATGCACTGGTCTAGGGCTGTGACAGTAGTAGGTTCTTCTCTAGGGTCTGTGGCAGCTGCAGCCATGTGTATTTGACTATGTTTATAGTACTATTCATGGATTCCCTCTCACTGAATGGACATTAAGTCCAGTTAAACAACTTTTAATTATATCCAAGATAAAATTACCACTATTAAACCAATACAGATAGTTTTTTGAGTCAGTCACAGTAGTGGTATGCTGGGGGTTTGAACCAGTGACCCCTGGGGAGGTGATGATTGGGGATGAGTAAGCACACTGTTGGCCAGCCCACGCTGCCCCCAATACCAGGGGACACTCAGACGCAACGGGGAGTCTAGTCAGGCAGGGACTCATTTATTACAGGTATTACAGGGCTTATAAAGGCACCTGGAACTCCTCCCTCCACCCCTGAAAGTGTATCTTAAAGATAGTCACACGCTGATCATGCACTCCTCAGCAGTGTGGAAGTATTCTTCAGACTTTCAAAGCAAGCCAGGCCACGCCCCAGTAACTTCCTTTCAGACCTATGCAAGGTAGGGCCTTTAGGTCCCCACATATCCCCCTTTTTATTTTTATTTTAAGGCTGGACTGACTTTATTTCATGGGTTACCCACCTCATAGGCAGCTCCCTGAGGGGACATGGCTATCTCCTTCCTCTAATCTTATGCATTTTTGCCTGTCTTATGTTGTGTCACCTCTGATCAAGCCTTACCCATCATTGGATCATGCACCTGGCCATGTGCATGTCCTGTCTTAGAAGTACTTGTCATGGGACATCTTACCCATCTTTGGCTAAACATGCATCATGATTAAGGGCAGCCACGTGGGTAATGCCAGCCCGTGACAGTCTTAGTCTCTGCCTAACTCGGTTAGCCAAGCCCCTGGCTACGTGGGGCTAATGTTTTTACCGGGGATACATGGGAATCCTGGGAAGGGTTTGAGGAAGAATGCAGAAATGCAACAGATGTAAAACCAAAAGCAGCCAAAGTAACAAGCGGCACCTCAGGCGTGCCCTGGCCAGCTTCAGAGCCTCCCGGGCAGCCACATACTCTTCCCAGTTGGAGCACAGTGAGGCTATGAACTACCTATTGAAATTTCTCATAACTTTGTTAAACTGAAGTGCTTCACATATAAGCTATGGATTTTGCAAAAAATTAGAATGCATAATTTTCATTTCTATGAATTCAGAATAACTTAGTATTCTATAGTCTCAGAAGTTATAAACCAGTATCTCATCATTAAACCTACCTACAGTGATTTACAGTTAATTAGTACACTTCTCACTGTAGCTTGTTCATAGAAAACGGAAAAAGATACAGAGTCCAATTTATTTTCACCATCCTGTCTGGGATAGGAAAAATTATTAGAATTCTAACCTGGCTTCCAAGATTTCTATGCTATTCTCAGCCTGTAAACTCCTACTCCACTCTTTGTGCACCCCTGCGGGGGGCGGGGCTATCCAGCACAGGATGCTGAAAATACAGCGCAGTGTGTTCCCCTGATTAGGTTATACTACGTTGCATGGTACAATTGACTTTAAAACAAGAGTGATGATCAGCAGGGTTGAGGGCTTTGAATACTTCTCCCAAAGGAGCAAGTCAGAGCTGGGAAGCACAGGAGGATTTTTGAAAGAGACTGGGAAAGTAAGTAAAAACTCAGATGGCCTCCATAGTATTTAGAGAGTGGCCCCTCACTGGTAGCCAGAATGCAACTGGGTAATCCTTTCCAAGTCAGCTACAAAGAACTGAATTGCCAGACCAAATGAGATTGTAAGAAGATTTTTCTGCTGGAATCTCTAACTTAGAATAAAGCTCAGCAGACAAAGTGATCACAGACTTAGATTCCCCGATCTGAGAAGCTGGCTACGCACACATGAATTCTGACTTACACAGTTATGAGCTAGTCAATGGCTGTTGTTTGAAGCTGATAAATTTTCAGTGATACGCAAACTGAAAGCAAATTCCTCCTTGTCCTCCCAGCCTCAGCACGGTGACTATCACGAGGCTGAGTCTGTTCTAGTTCCAGAGACAATCTTCATCACCCAAAGCAGTGATTAATAATTTTATCACATGGGACTGGAAAGATGGTTCAGCAGCTAAGAGCACTGGCTGCTCTTGAAGAGGACCCCGGTTCGATTCCCAACACTGACATGGCAGTACAACCATCTACAGCTCCAGTTCCAGTGGAATTGAATGCTCTCTTCTAACCCCTGCAGGCATTGCATAACACAGATAAGCCTACATACATGCAAAAATAAAGGAATTTCATTATCAAGAGCTGATAGGATCGTGAATCCTTTTGGAGCCCGTCCTGGGTTTTTCTTCCTCAAGATTGTTTCTCCTCATCATTTTTCTCTGCTTGGAGTCCTTTTGAAGACCCATTCCTTGCAGGCTGAAAGTCTTGACATTTGCCAGTGGGGAGGTACTCCTGTCACAGGGTTGGGGACTGTAGAAGTCCAGGTACCCTCCACGCTTCCTCTGCTCATGGACTGTGTTGGGCAGCATCTGCTTCTCTGCTGTGGGTCCCACATCTCAGATCCCTTTGTAATCCAGAATGCTGCTTCCTCTCTTCGTCTTTCCCCTGGAGTGGTATCGCTGCTTGTGTCCCCTATGTCCTGGTTGTATTTCTACTCTACTCCTTGCCCATTGTAACCAATTCTTTTTTGGCCTTTCATTTAAACTTTATTAGGTTCAATCACTTTCGTTTTCTTTCCTCATTTTCTCCAGAACTGCTGTCATCTACTTAAATGGCCATACAAATATCTGTAGATTGATGAGTCAAAATCCTATTTCCAGCTCACAACTTTCTGCAATATATCCCTACATAATATGTTGGCTATTTAAATGCATTACTGTTTTTAATATCTCATGGGTACCTTAAGCTTAATATGTATAGGATTGAACTACTGTTCACTCTCCAACCTTTCTATAGCCACACACCTGTCCCAGGAAACACATTGATTGTCCTCTTGTGCTCTGAATTCCTCAGTTCTCCTCTCCTGTTTTCACACTAGTCTGTAGGATACCTAGCTAGTCTTCGATAACATGGTTTGTGTCATTTTATTTATCAAATGTGTGTGTGTTTGTTGGGGTGCATGTGTCATGCTATGTCTGTGAAGATCAAAGGACATTGGTCAGGAGTTAGAGACCCCTTTTGGGGTCTGAGAATCAAAGTCAAGTTATCAGAACTGCATGCCAGCAAGTGTGTCTACCTACCAGTCCATCTCGCTGGCACTACAACTCCTGATCAAATCATTATTGTTTTTCATATGATAGTCACAATACCTTCAGTAGTTAATTAATGTTAATTCTATTCTCATTCCACAACTTCCTTTAGAGAAGTACAGGTGTGATATAAACCTGTGAATAAAATAACATAATTACCATAATGAAAAATTCAATATATTTCTATTTAATTTTAATAAAATATGAACTTCTTGTCGTTACTCTTGATTCCTCTAGAGTTTGACTTGGCTTTCATCTGCAGCCATTTCCACCTCATTTCTCCAAAACTGCTTCCTCCGTTCTACTTATACATCATGTCTGCTTCAGAGAATCATAGGAGTTGATCTATTAGCTATCACCCTTCCTTTGGGTTACTTTTCCTCATCTCACCATGTCCTAAATATCCATTTGTTAAAGAAAGCTCTTCTACTACCAAAATCATTTTTATGTCTCAGAAATTTCCCCTTCTTAACATTAAGTAAACTTTCAATTGTATTTTTAACTATTGCTTTCATTTATGTCATCCAACTTTAAAAATCATGATAGGATTTCTCCTTTTTCCAAAGTCTCCTTTTAAGGAATGGTTTATGCTGCTGGATTAAGATGAGCTGGAAGTCTTGTTACATTGTCTGAAATTTTACAGGTTAATACACCTCCTATTATCATGCAAAATCACTTGTAATAATAAATCAACTTATGAAGATAAGAGCGTTTGGATTCATGGTCTCAGAGGTTTTAGTCCATGGTTAGTTAGTGCTGCTGTTTTGTGTGTGGAACAAGGCAGAAATTCATAGTGGGGAGCCAGTAAGATGGTTCAGATGGTAAAGGCACTTAGAGTAAAACCAAAAGACCTGAGTTCAACCTCCGGATCCTATGGAGTGGAAGGAGAGAACCAGTTTTTGCAGGTTCACCTCTGCTCTCCACATGTATGCAATGGCACATGGGTGCATACACACACACACACACCACACATACACACACACACACACACACACACACACACACAACACACAATATGAAAAGCATGAAAAAAAATCATACTTGGGGATCCAAAGAAAAGGTCGCTGCTAAGTCCATGGTGACTAGGAAATAAAGAGAATTTGACTTGGGGTGGAGTGGAACATTAACTTTTTTTCATTTTTTCTTCTGTTTGGAACTGTGCCAAATTATTCTAGTATGGTGCTGTTTTATATGTATATTTTCTTGATGTAGATACAAAAAGTATGACTCTAAAAATTTTTTAAAGGAAACAAAGAGAAAGGAAAGAAGGGTCTAATAACTTAATATTCCTTCAAGACTCCAAAGATCTAACTTCCTTCCAATAGACTTTACCGCCTCAATTTAAAGCCCTTCCTAATAGTGCCATGGTCTGAGAACAAAGTATAAAACAGGTCTTTGAAACACATTTAAAACTCGATGAGAGTATTTAAATGTGGGGTGGGGGTATGCAAAAAGAGAAAGGAAAGAAGGGTCTAATAACTTAATATTCCTTCAAGACTCCAAAGATCTAACTTCCTTCCAATAGACTTTACCGCCTCAATTTAAAGCCCTTCCTAATAGTGCCATGGTCTGAGAACAAAGTATAAAACAGGTCTTTGAAACACATTTAAAACTCGATGAGAGTATTTAAATGTGGGGTGGGGGTATGCAAGGAACTTTGAGGATAAAGAGAAAGAAGGAGCTCAAGAGAGGTGGGACTATAGGATGCTTGTATTTCAAGGGAGAAATGGGGAAAATGGGGACACTTTGAATGAGGAAACCACGGTGGAAGAGGTAGACAGGGAGAGAGAGGGAGAGAGAGAGAGAGAGAGAGAGAGAGAGAGAGAGAGAGAGAGAGAAGAGAGAAGTAAAGCCTAGCTAGTTTTAAAAAACAGAATCATATTAGTCCAACAACATAAGGGCAAATTATATGTACAATATCTCTACATGAATTCAAGTGTATAGCTAAAGGCTACATAACAAGAAACAGTACCAGAAAGGAGAAAACTTTGAGTTGTTGGCTAGAGTGTTCCAAGAGACCCCCAAAAATTGCATAGGCTATTGCCACAGCTCTTGATTGCCTCACAGAACTAGAAGGTTCAAGACCCTTCTGCTGAAGACAGAACATATTTTGGACATAGGATTTGCAGCAATGGAACCAGAACTGACCTGAAAGCCACTTTTCCTGAAGGCTAGATCTCATAGCTTTGGAGAGCACTATGAACATGCCAAGGGAAAACATCAGTCAACAGTTCAACACCAGCTTCAAGACCAAATAACCACATTAATGGCTGGCAGAGAATAGGACATTGGTGCAGTAGTGACACTTTTATCTATTTTAATGGACTAAAAGGCCACTCAATTAGAGGAAACTTAAGTGTGATACTGTAAACATAACCAAATTCACACAGCTAAAGAGGTCCTAGATCTTACAGAAAACCCCAAGACTTTGATCTTAGCTGAAGAATATTGGCAACTGATTACTTCTAGGTGAGGAAGAGCTGATTTACCTAAAGCGAGGGACTCTAGATAAACTGACTAGACTTTAAGTAGATGAACTTGCACTGAGGAACGTTGGGGCCACTAATTTGACACAATAAGGCTATCTTCAAACTCTATGCTGTTTGTTACTAGCTCAGGTCACTTTTGGGGTAACTTTCTAAATGAAGAAAGGTCCATGGGAAGAAGAAAGCTCAGAAGGCAAACTGATCTATTGCCTTTTCTCTTTTGTTTTCACCTTTCCTTTGTCATCGTTTTTCTTGTTCTTTTTCCTCCTTCATTCAAGAAAACCCTACAAAGATTTCTCTGTGATTTCATAGTAAATGGGGTGGAGGTGGGTGAGATTAGCAATCAGGACACCTCTAAGCAGTGAGGAGATCTTTGCTGAAGTCTGAGTGTGCACAAAGTTCCACCGTCCTTGAGAAACCTCCACCAGAGTGGAGGAATTCGTGTTTTGGAGGTAGTCTTGAGGATCTCCTGCAAATTTCTACACATTGCAGACTGTGGAAAGTTTACATCCTCAGAATCTTACACGGTTTCTAAAATTTTTTGTAGTCCTCCACATTGGTTCCATGATGCAGGTAGGAAAGTATGGTGTAAGACAGTCTTCTGCAAAGACTCCGTCTTTACAAACGTGTTCTGGCAGCTCTACCTTTGGCAAGAGTTATTCTCTATTTATGCCTCTACAGTACTGCTGGTAAATGAGTTGTGTCTTTTTTTCTCCCACCTCCCACACCTTCAAAGATATCGACCCCAGTCTAACATGAATACACATATTGCTACTATTTCTTTCTCAAGACAACTTCACAGCAGACAATAAAATTTGAAGCTTTCCCAACTGCATTTCTATTCTTTCTTCCTTTGAACAGATGTGGCTAAGGACGACATGTTCCTTAAACATGAGTGCTCTCTCCTCTCTCTCTCTCTCTCTCCTCTCTCATTTTCTCCTTCTCCCTACCCTTCTCCTTTCTCCTACCCTTTGTTATAGAGTCATATATAGAACACTGCAATGTGGAACAATTTAATTTAAAACCAATTAAGCCCAAGTGATCCACGGTGTGTCACAAAATTTTGCAGTATTCCTTCATAAGGAGGATGATAATGGCTACTTCTGTTGGAGAGCGTGAATGGACACCAGCGAAGAACTTCAAAATATGTTCAAATACAATTGTTAAATCAGTCATTTTCTTATCTTCGTCTTGTAATTTTAAAAGTGAATAATAAAAAGCAAAAACTTTATTAAAAATTATGGGTCCCAAAATTCCATGAACTTATAAAAGTGTAAAAAATTTTGAGAATTTGTGCAATTTTACTTAAAGAAGAAGCATATCAACCCTTTCTAAATGTTATGGGGTGAGGCTAATGTAAATGTCAATAACCACTCATTCATCCTTACACTCTATTTGGTTGAGAGGTCTTTCCTTAGGTTTTAGCTTATTTTAGGATTTTAAAATACAAAACCAAGCTGTTATTTATTTTTTTAAAGATATATAACTAGCCCAGTCAAGAATTCAAAAGAAAATAATCATAAGTGTTCTCTTTCAATGTTTTTGCTGTGATAAAACACTGACCGAAAGTAATGTGTGGGAGGAAACAGTTTGATTGATTTACAGTTCACATCACAGTCCTTCATTGAGGGAAGGTCAGGAACATACCTTCCTCCCTTTCTTTTCTCTCCTTCCTTCCTTTCTTCCTTCCTTCCTTCCTTCTGTCCCTCCTTTCTCCCTCCCTCTGTCCCTCCCTCCCTCCCCCTCCCTCCCTCTCTCCTTCCTTCCTTCCTTCCTTCCTTCCTCCTTTCCTTCTTTCTTTCTTCTTTCTTCCATCTTCTCTTTTTTAAATTTTATTTATTATTTTTACTTTATGTGTATGAGTGTATTCCCTGCATTTAGGTAAGTGCACCCATGTCGTGCAATACCTGTGGAGGTCAGAAGAGGCTCTTGGATCCCCTGGTACTGGAGTTATGAACAGTTGTTAGCTGCCCTGTGGGTGCTGGGATTCGAACCCGGGTCTTCTGCAAGAACAACCAGGGTTCTTAACTGCTGAGCCATCTCTCCAGCCTTTCTTTCTTTCTTTCTTTCTTTCTTTCTTTTTCTTTCTTTCTTTCTTTTTCTTTTCTTTCTTTCTTTCTCTCTATTTCTCCCTCCCTTTCTCTTTCTCTTTCTTTCTTTTTCTTTCTTTCTCTCTCCGCCTCCCTCCCTTTCTCCTTCCCTCCCTCCTTTCTTTCTTTCTTTCTTTCTTTCTTTCTTTCTTTCTTTCTTTCTTTCTTTCTTTCTTTCTTTCTTTCTTTCTTCTTAACAAGGTCTCCCTGTAGACCTAGCTGGCCCAAAACTCCCTTACTCCCTATATAGACCAAACTGGCCATGATCTCATAGAGATCCATCCTCCTTTGCTTCCAGAGTATTGGAATTGAAGGCATGTGCCATCTGGCCCAGGCTCAGCTACTTTTCTTATAAAGCCCAGATCCAGATGTGTAGGGATGACACCACTCACAGTTGGCTATGCATTCTCACAACAACAAGCAACTACAAAAAGTCTTCTTTGCAAACATGGACAAAGTCTAGTCTGATGTGGGAAATTCTTTAATCGCTTTAATCAAGGTTCCTTCTTTCCATCTATGCCTAGATTTATGTCAAGTTCACAATTACAGATAAAAACAAGTGATGACATAATAAATGATAACCACAGACATAAATATTTAAAATATAATAGCTGGACAAATAAAAATTAAGAATTCCATAAAATAAAGTTAATTCTGGAAGTATAATTTTAAGGTAAATATTTGCTTGGATGATAATTGTATTTTCCTCCATTGTATTTGGCTATTAGAACTTCAAAGTATTTGCCTCAGTAGAGAAACTTCTGAGAGGACAGTTCTGCTGCATGATTATTCAAAAAATTTTAAAGACTTATTTATTTCACTTTATGTATGAAAATGTGCTTAAATATATGTATATGTTCTACATGCATGCTTGATGTCTGTGGAAGCTAGAAGAGGGTGTCCAATCCCCTGGAGTTTGAGAATCAGGTATCTGTGGACCTTGCTATATGGGTGCTGAGAATTGAACTTGTATCCTCATAAAGAAAAGTAAGTAATATTAATCATTAATCATCTCTCCAGTCCCTTGATATAGAATTTTGAATTTCAGGGCCACCACCTAGAGAGCTAATAAACGGATGTACTGAATCCGACTTTTTATTGTACTGTGGCCAAAGAAAGATGCACTAAGAAATGCAACAGAAAGCAGAGCCCAGGGGAGAAGTCAAGGTCAATACTAGAGTCAGCTAGCTACTTAGGAGCTGATGTTTTACACAAAGTGGTTGAGGCAAGAGTTTAAGCCATTTCTTTAGAGGCAAAGACTGAAAAGCTAAGTAAATAGTGTGTCAGTGTGGTCTTTCAAAATGAAAGGTTGAACAGGTCATCTCTCCATTTAAAATTATCAGTGGGTTGTCACCATTCTTCAGAAAAAGAAAATATAACTGAATATAGAATATAAAGCCACTAGCTGCTTCTTATCCTACATTTCCTTCCTTGTTTCTACATATTGTATGCCAACTCCTGACTAAACAGGGAGGTTTTCTGCCTGAAATTCTACTTCTGCCATATATTCCCACAATAAGCCTAGATGAGTGAGGCATTCCGCTTTGGATTTAGCTCAATACACTCTTGAAAATTCTTCACTGATTTCTGCATTTACAATGTAATAATTACTGTTCTTTGTGGGCTATTGTGAAGACCTTAGTGATAGGTTTCATCATGTGATTGTTCCTTACAATTTTCACCACCAGAATCCACAGACTTCTCTAAACTCTAATTTTTTTTTCTTTGATGAGTCATGCATGCATATATACATAAACACATACTTACATATAATTTTTCTTGTTCATATCCACCTCCACTTCCTCCCTTCAATTCCTCTCTACCTATGCACATATCTTGCCTTGTCATGTGACACTGTTGCTGGGGGTATGTGAACAAATGGTTACTCACTCAGATAGAGCACTAATGATAGACCAAAGTAATGATATCACTCAAAGCCCAACTTGAGATTACTTACAAGAGTATGGGTGAAGGATTTCATGCAGCAGCAGAAACAATTCAAAGGGAATTGCATTCCAGGATGCTACCCAAACACGAGTGATGGCTCATGAAAAAAGAAAGCCTGGAGCTCACTTATCACGTGCAGGCACCTTATCAAGTCAGACAGTGCCTATTCCAGGCAGTTCTGGTATTCTGAACATCTCTTCCAGGCAGCTCAGCTGGCCTGCACTTCAACAGCAATCCCTACTGCTTATATAAGCATGAGAAGGAAGGGGCTTTGTGCTGCTGGTAAGTTTTATGGACTTACTGAGAGTTCTAAGTTGTTTACCTCCTGAGTCTTATGAGATTACTTTTAGAATTCCCTATGCCTTAACAATCCCCCTCTCAAAATTTCCCAAGTCTTTAGAACTCATTGAGTCTTAACCAGCTTCCCTCTAGGATGGAATGTTTAATCTCTCACTGTTTTTTGAAATTGTATTTTTAAATTTTATTTACTTTCATTATATATTTTTTACTATTTTGCCTGCATGTACGTATGTGCATCACTTGTGTTCCTGTTGCTTACTGAGGGGAGAGAAGGCACCAGGTCATCTGGAATTAGAGTTACAGATGGTTGTGAGCTCTGTTCTGTGGGCGCTTGGCTCATAATCTGGGCCCTCTTCAAGAGCAGGAAGTGCTCTTAAGGGTTGCTCTATCTCTCCTGCCCACTTCAATTCCTTGTAGACGTTCTTGAATCTTAAGGAGCTTCCTTTAAGGATGAATGTTTTAATTCAGAGTAAACTACAATACAACACTTTCCCAAATTCATGCCCTCATTTTATTTGTTTATTTGTTTGTTTTTTAATATAAAACTCATTGAGTCCAATTATTTCTCCTCATAACTACATGGATCATGGATGGAGGCTATTTACTTGGGCATGGGATAGTGTCTGTATATTTATAATATCAAAAACATCTCAAGTGTCAGGCTCAATATGAGGAAAGTTGAAGTGGAACCTTAGGGCAGGATGTTCATATACATGGTTCCCACTGAAACTCACATATTACTTACAAAACAAACTTGTGGAGCACAAATGGCATCATGCATTGATAATCAAATTTAGAGTAAGAAAAGGTGCAATCAAATAATAAACTATATACCTGAAATGCAATGTACATGCAAATTATTCAGGAACATGCATATACATTATGCATTTCTAATATATTTCTAGTAAAATATGTTTAAGTTACATTATTAAATTGGGTGGATTTATCTCTTATTCCTATGGCTTAAATTAGTACTCCCATTGTAATCATTTACTCTGAATATTTT
>NW_008358101.1:45060-52450 GCF_000622305.1 Nannospalax galili
CAAAATAAAATAAAAAGAAAACCAAACTATACACTGTATAGCAATAGAAACTTGGTAAAAGTTATAAATAAAGAGCATTTAATTTTTAAGTGGGCGAGGTTATTATCTTTCTATTATGATAATTTCATTTATATTTGGGTGAGTTTTTAATATTGTAATCAGGAATTCCAAAATAGTTATCTTTGAATGATATTCTTATATTACCAATGTAGATATTAATCTTTAAAACATACTTTTGTGTGTGTGTATATATGTGTGTGAAGATGAGACGGTACCACTGCATGCCTGAGGAGGTCAGATGACAAGTTTGGGGAGTTGGTTTTCTCCTTCCCCTGTGGGTTCAGGGAATCAAACTCAGGTCATCAGGTTTGTACTACAAGTACTTCTGTCCCTTGAGTCACATATTAACCATTGAAAGTTGAAATAGAATACCTTTTATACTACATTCCTGTATTTTATAAAATGAGAGTATTTTGAAAGAACTATATCTTAGTTTAGACTGCTATAAAAACTCAACACAAACTGGGTTGTTCATGCAAAATGCAAATTTACTTCAAACAATTTGGGAAGAAGAGCAGTCCAAGAAGGTTCTAACAGACTGAGAGTTTGGTGAGAGCCTAATTTTTGCATCTTCTGTGTCTCTCATGGGCAAAGGAATTTGCTAGCTCCCTGTGCCTTCTACAATCATGAGTACTGCATCATAATGACCTGATAACCTGCCCAAAACACCCCTCCTAATATATATTGGGGGCTAGAAATTCAACGTAGGAATTCAGGCAAACAGGCACAGCATTCAAACCACAGAAAGTCCTTAGTTAATTATGTATAAACATAATTTTCTTTTTAATTGGTACATAGGAACACAAAACTTCAGTGTTCTGGTATATATGAATAGCTCATATGCAGATTAGACAACCATTTCTTCAAGTTTATCACTTCCTTAGGACAAAACATTTACAATTCTTCCTTCTACAGTTTTGAGGCATAGTATCCCTAGATAATCACCCTATTATGCAATAACCCACTAGAATTTCTCATACAAATCCCAACTTGATTCCTGTTAACAAACCTTTCCCTGTCTCCCTGATGTTTCCACTGCCTCTGGTAAACCATTATTCTACTCTCATTTTCTATGTGATCTACATATCTTTTTATATTTCACATATGAGTAAGATTATGTGATCTGGATTCCCTCTGCCTAGTTATAATGTTCTCCAGTCTCATTCATGAAACCACAAATAACAGCATTTCATATTACATTCATAGCTCAACAGTAGCATTCTTTTGTATATATACATCAAGATTTCTTCGTCTACTCCTCAGTTGGATGAATTTTGGCTATTTTCATATCTTACCTTTTGCAAATAGAACCACAGTAACCATGAGAGTCCAGATGCATCTTTGACCAAATGATTTTATTTACTTTGAATACATGCACAACAGTAGGATTACTGAATCATATAGCAATTATGATTGTGTTTTTGTGAGAAGCCTCTGTTTTCCATAATGATCATATAATTTCCATTCCCACCAATGGCGTAGAAGTATTCCTTTCTCTCATGAGCCTCTCTATCTCCTTTTATCTCTAGGTTTTTGAGGTATGTGTTTATGTTTTTCTGTTCAAGGAAATTTTTATTAGCGTTTAAAAGAAAAAAATAGGGCAGGCAGGCTGTAAACTGTGGCAGCCAGGAATCACATGGCAGAGTGGGGCAGGGGCATTGGGAAAGCCCAGATCATTAGGGAAAGCATGTATACAATAAGGACAGTATATGAAGGAAAGTGATAGATAATTAGAAAAAGAGAAGTAACTCAGAAAAGGTATCCAGTTTACTAAATAAAAATGAGCACTCATGAGTGTGAATTCAAAAGGGACTGTACCAGAGGAGAGGTGGGTTTGCTGGGAAAGTACCTTATCTCATCAAAGGCAAAATTATTCTTGTCATCTTTTATTAGCATGGCTTAAAAAGAATCAGCTATCATGTAGGGTGGTCTGTAGGAGGTGATTGTAAGGCCCAGATGGATAAACTTTATCTTTTGAGTAGCTTGGAAAGCTAGGTCTCCACCCAAGGCCAAATGTAAATTCCATTCTATTCACCAGAAGGAAACAGCTTTTCAATAACGGGCCACAACAGATCCCTCATCAAGGCTTGCTGTAACATCCCTCCATCTGAAGAGACAACCCTAAAATCACTTAGGAGATGTGCTGTAGGTGGTGAATACATATTGAAGAAGAAAAGAAATATAACCATTGCATTTAGTATTCCTTGTAAGTATGCCTGAAACCATTTTTCAATCAATTTTATATTTTAGAACATAGTATTTACCTTATAAATGATTTTATAAGGCTTACTAAACTGGCAAATACCAAAGGCCTCAAAGCGTTCTTGAAAATGAATACTAGTTATTTTATGGGGCATTTATTTGCAATTACCTTGCTTCATAGGGCCTTGCAATAAGTTCTGTTGTTTCAGAAGGTCTTAATTCCTGCCTTTCATATCTGCTTCTGTAAACATGCTTGACCATTTAAGCTCAGAAGAAATTTCCCCTAGGGTGGTCTTAGGACATGTAAGCATCTGTGCTGGAAGTCACGTCAACTGTACTTTAAATCCACCAATTTGGTAACAGTTATAGAATGATGCTTGGAGACCTATAAAATCTGTAAGAAACTGCTGAGTCTCAGGCCAGGAAGTTTGGAGCACTAGCTTATCTGGGTCCACTGTTGGAAATAAAGAGTTCTCCAACTCTCTGAGTGATGTTTGTTCTCTGCACTGAATGAGTTCCACAACAACATAACCATTTTCATCATAAAAATCTAGAGATTTACTTCTAAATCTGTTCACCATAATGGATTCATGGCTGGACAGGGGTATGGGTCCCACCCTCATCACCAGGCAAGGCTGCTT
Source organism: Nannospalax galili (assembly GCF_000622305.1). Taxonomy (NCBI): domain Eukaryota; kingdom Metazoa; phylum Chordata; class Mammalia; order Rodentia; family Spalacidae; genus Nannospalax; species Nannospalax galili. The sequence goes on from NW_008358101.1 coordinate 47,964, forward strand.
ATTGGCAGAATATAAGAAATCAGGTTCCAAACCACAGAACTAGACTGATTTCTTGTTCTGCTGCTGAGAATGGGAGATAGTAGCTGGACAGGCTGTCTCACTTTTACATTTCAGTGTCTTAGAATACCTATTCTTATCCAATGAGGGGGTAGGTGTTACTTCACTGTAATTTCAGTCGAGTTTCTCTGATAAGTAATGGTGTCAATCATCTTTTCGTATGTTTGTCTATTTTTGACAAATTTATTCTTTTTTGTTAGTTTTCATTTTGCTTATTTGAATTTTGCCTTTGAGGTTTTGGAGTTGCTTTGTGGATATTGATGTCAACCACTTGATATATATATATATATATGTTTGCATCTATTTCGCCTACCCTAGAGGTTGATTCATCCCCATGGTGATATTTGGCTTGCAGAAACTCTGTGTTTGGTGTATTTCCATTACCTATTTTGCTTTTATTTTTGAGTTTTTGAAGTGTTGTTCAAAAAAAGGTGTGCATTCCTATTTCCTGACACAATTCCCTGATATATTTTTTTTCTTTTTAGTAGTTTTATATTTTCACATCTTACGTTTAATTCTTATTTCATATTGAATTTGGTTTATAACTGGTTGGATAGATATTTTTGCTCCTAAGTATGGGTAAATATCTCATGATCATTTACTGAAAGGGCTGTCTGTTTCCAATGTGTGGTTTTCATTTGTTTGTTTGTTTTTGAGACAGGGTCTCCATGTAGCACCAGCTGGCCTGGAACTCACTCTGCAGGTCAACTTGACCTCCATCTCACAGAAATCCACTTGCCTCCTTCTCCCGAGTGCTAGGTTTAACGGTGGATGCCACCACACAAAGCTGACCATTCTGTTTGTTATTTGAAACCTTTGTCAAAATTTAGTTGACTGCATATGGCTAGGCTTACTTGTAGGCTCAATCCTATTTTATTGCTCTGTATCTTTGTGTATGATGATTTTTTGGGGGGAATAGAAATTGTTTACTTTTTAAATTATTTATTTTACTATTAATTAGTTAATTAATTATATATTGAATTTGTGTGTATTTCATACAGAACATCCCAGTAATCTTAATCATCTTTATACCCTCTTCTCCACTGGCCCCCTCCCACTACCGCCCCCCCCACTGGAATTCATAAATTCTGCCACTTCTGTTAAGGCCTCTTGTGTCAAGTTAGTGTCCCCAGATGTCTCTCAGTGAGAGTTCATCTCCTGAGGTCTAGTCAGCCTATCTAGAGTCTCCTGTTTTAGGAAGATCAGCTCTTCCTCACCAGCAGTAATCAGTTGCCAATATTTCTTCAGCTAACATTGGGGTCAGCTGTTCATTTCCCCAGATCTAGGTTGAGTTTTTGTCTGTTTGAGTTTGTACGGTCCTGTGCATGCTGACACCATTCCTGTAGGTTCATATGAACAGGGTCCCAGGAGCTTGTAAGATTCTATTTTCATACGGTTATTCATCTCCTCTCCAGCTCTTAAAATCTTTCTGCACTCTCTGTTTTGATTACTAAAATACTGTATTATATTTCAAAATATATTATTTTGTATTAGATTTTTAAATATATATTTTGATACATAGTATAATGGATTCTGTTTTCTTCTTTTACTTAATATTATATTTCTTTAGAGTATTTTTGCATTTCCATACAAATTTTAGAATTATTTCCTATAGATTTGTGAAGAATGATATTAATATTTTGATAAGATTTGCATTGACTCGACCTCATTTGTGATTTCCATAGAAAATTTAATAATATTGACTCTTATAATCTATAAAGCTACACACCTTCCCATTGTTGTGTTTTGTTCATTTTTTTCCATTCGTGTTTTATGGTATCAGTGCAGTGATTACCTATCTCTGTTTTACTGGAAAATGTGAAAACACATTCCAAACACTTAGAATGAAAAGCAGCCATTGCTACATAAATGATAATTAATCTTGATGGCTCCTTATGACTGATACTTTATATCACTTCATTACTGTATAAATAAGTGTGTTATATCTTTAATAGTCTGTGACACTTCATGTAAATTATAATGTGCTAACTAATTTTTGGTGGCTGTACAAAATACGTTTTTAAATCATATGGTCCAATAGTATTATCTATGTTTTTATCCAAATGAACTGAAAATATATATTTATACAAAAAACTATTCAAGCATGTTTTTAACAGCTTTACTTAGAATTACTAAAATGTGAAAACAACTAAGGTGCACTTCAGCAGGTAAAACTAGGCACACTCTGGCATCTCCAGAAAAAAAATTTATTTTGTCATAACAGGAAGTAAACACATCATAAAAAGACATGGCTAACTTTGTAATTCATATCAGTATTTAAAACCAACCTGAAACGCTATGTGCTATATAATTCCAAGTACAGGACATCTTGCAAAAACACAACTACAGAGGCAGGACAAAGATCAAGATTGCCAGGGCTCGTGGGTGGAATAGTAGTTGAATAATAGGGGAATTTTAGGGCATCATCAGTATTCTATGATTCAATAAGACTGGTATCATGTTGATACTAACTAGGAATCTTTTTCTTTTCTTTCCCAGCTAAAGAATTACAAGAACAGAAGTTTGCAGTCACAGTCCCCAACCAAGGTTTATTAAAAAGCATGTGCCACTCCACAGAACACACAAGCAGACAGACTCCCCGAAAGGGGAGGGTTCCAGGACTGGAACACCATTTGCTCTCTTGGAGGGTCTGGGTTTTTACATACTTTGAGGTATAATGTGGAGCTGGATTGGGTGCCTCTTTTCTCCTATGGATTTGACAGGACAGGATGTCTGTTGCTGGTTGGTTCACTCAGGTGAAAGCAAGAATTTGATTGGGCAAAGCAAGGGCACAAAGTTTGAAATTCCTATCACAGAGAGTCATCAGAGTGAAAGGTGGCAATCAAAATGGCCAACTTTCTGACAAAACCCAGGAAGTGGGCCATCTTGGATGGAAGTGAAAGTTATTTGAACTCAGCTGAATCCAGTCCAGGGCCTCCAGCTCTTACTACATATGTAATTTAGAATTACTAACTCTTATTCTCCTTCAGTGTGCTACGCTTTTGTCTAAGCCCGCAGAATATGTAATAAAAAGTGGAAATTAGGCTAATGTCTCTGTGATAATTGTGTCACTACAGATTAACTGATTATGATAAATGGGCCAGACTAATGCAAAAAGTGGAATGGACAAGGCTATGGATGTGCTTTCTGCTCAGCTCAGATGTGAATTGCTCTACAAAGAAGCTTATTGAAATATATTGTCTAAGCCTAAGTTTTAGTGTTCCCTGACAAACATATAGACCAAAATTAAAAGAAAAATTAAATAAGTTAGAGATGGGGACAGATGGAACTGGAGATAATTCTGTGTACATGGCAGGCATATGCAAGAACAGCTAGAACTTAGATGGAACTCTTTCAGTAGCTGAAGACTGAGCAGGGACTGCAGTGCTGAGAACAAGCCAGAGATCAGCAGGAGGAAAGCAATTGGAAAGGGCCCAATTATGCCAAGCAGCCTGTGCTTCCATTTTATACTCAGTATTTTTAATTGATCTCATGTATGTTGGGTGGGATGTGATGATTCCATACACACAAATGATATGTCTTGGTCAAACCACAGTAATTAAGTTTTCCATCTCCTTATCATTACTTCTAGAGCCTTCCCATTCCTTCTCACTATTGCTCATAAAAGGTATGAGAAGTTACTCTGAACCATCGGAACACCTCTGTTCTGGGGGATCATATAATAGATCTCTGAAGTTTTGAGGAACCTTCATAATATTTCCACTAATTTCACTGTCTTCAGTAATTCAAAAGAGATCATTTGTCTTCATATCCTTAATGGCTATTTTTTTCTTTTTTTCCATAATATTATTCTAGTTTTTATTGTTTTGTTGTTCTCAACTCTGTGACTCTAACCCAAAGATTTGTGCACATTTTGTTCCATCCCTACTTCCTTTAAAGCATGTGTTTTTTGGTTTTTGTTTTTTTAGTTTATATTAACTATTCTAAATGACTTGAGACAATATTTTGCAGTAAGATTTATTTGCATTTATCTGATAAATGCAAATATTTTATCATAAATCTGTTAGCCACTTTTGTTTATTATTGTGTATTTGTATGTATATATTTGTGTATATGGGCATGGTGTGTAGGGCCTACAGGCATACCATGGCAGACCTATGAAAGTCATATGATAACTTTGTGGAGTCCGTTCTCTTTTTCCACCCTTTTATGGGTTCTGTGGAAGAAGCTGCAAACTCTTCACTCACTGAGCCATGTCACCAGCTACCAACTTCAATTTCTTCTTTGAAGGAATATCAATTTACGTGGTTGGCCCATTTTTAATTAGATGATCATAAATTTAAATTATGCAGCTGAAGATGTAGCTAAATGTTAGAGCACTTATATAACATATATGAGGGTGGGAGTTCAATTCCCAGTTACCCAGTAATATATTTATTTTAGAGTCTTTTAATAGTATGTTCTGTTCA
>NW_008358101.1:52469-61724 GCF_000622305.1 Nannospalax galili
ATATATATGAATCTATCAGTGATATGTGGATGAGTCATAATGTAAACAAAGGAACACTGGGCTTAAGTGTAGGCATTTAAATTACATATCATATCTCAAATGGACTAACAATGTTATTTGATTTATTTCCAAACCTTCTCTCTTTTCAGGAGGAAAACGAAGCTCAGGGAAGCTTGAATTTAACTGAGGTATAAAATATATAGTCTACTCTCTTTTTAATCAATATATTATACCAGTTACGTTTTGCACAAACAGTCTTTCACTATCCATGTATAAAGATACAAAAAAGACACACAAAAGACTCACAAAAATAGTGAGTTGTTATACCTAGTCTTTCATTAGGTCTATGGAATTGTTATAGTTTTACTATATTTAATTTTCCAATATAAACCATTGTTCTATGATACTATGATTATGTATAACAGCTGTATATCTGTTATATAAAATATATGATATTGCATTGTTTTTATTAATTTACCTTGGACATGAAAACTTATGTGTTTATTGTAGTAAAATTACCCTGTTTCAAACTTTTCCCTTCATTTCCAAAATCAAAAAAAACTCAAGATATAATTTTTTAATAATTAAAAAAAATATTTTATTATTTTTATTTTGTGTATATGAGTCTATTGTCTGCATGTATGTGAGTGCACCTGTGTCATGCAAAGCTATGGAGGTCAGAAGAGGGCTTCAGATTCCCCTGGAACTGGAGTTAAGGACGGTTCTTAGCTGCCATGTGGGTGCTAGGAATCCAACCCGGGTCCTCTGTAAGAGCAGTCAGTGCTCTTAACTGCTGAGCCATCTCTCCAGCTCCAAAATATAAATTTGTAAAGACACTGCATTCCTCCAAAACATTTTGAGTACATATATTTCTGTTCTTTTGTGGTGAAACTAATCCTGAAAATCAGGTTGAACTTTTTCTTTGAAATACTTACTGTATATTTAGCACAATCATTAGCAGATTTAAGTAATCTCTGAGTTAATTCTCTGAATGAGGTACAGATTTAATTTTTAATTTTTAGAGACACTTTTCTAAACCATCATAATTCTTTGTCCCTTGGAAAAGCTACCATCATCATTACTATACATGGTTTGCCAGCTACTTTATTATTATTTTTTACAAACATTTTATTATTTTTATTTTATGTATACGAGTGTACTGCCTACATGTAAATATGTGCATCTGGATCATGCAATGCCCAGGGAAGTCAGAAGAGGGCGATAGATTCCCTGGAATTGGAGTCATTGGTCAATTTTTAGTTGCCATGTGAGTGCTTGGAATAGAACCCAGGTCCTCTGCAAGATCAAACAGTTCTCTTCACTGCTGAGCCAACTCTCCAGCCCCCTCTACTATTATTTTTTTAAGAATTACCCCAATCAACATCCTTTACCACCATTTTCCCCAACACACATCATTCTGCATTTTGTACCTATTGCTGACTTCCTTATTGGAAGTACATAATCAAATCCTTTATATAAGTCAGTGACCAATTTGTGTCAGAAATAAAAATAAACTTTTTAATTTTTAAAAATTTATATCTATGAGTACTTTGCCTGAATGTAAGTGTACCATGTGTGTTCAATTCCCATAGAGCCCAAAATAGGACACTGGATCTTTGGAACTAGAGCTACTGACCAGTTGCTTGGTAGTCACCATGTAGGTGCTGGAAACTGAACCCTGGGTCTTGATAAGAGCAGCAACTGCTCTTAATTACTGAGTCATCTCTCCAGCTCCCCAAATAATTTCTTTGACTCATTTGAAGCTCTGTACACTACAATACTCTATATAGAGTAAAGCAAAGAAGCAAAGTTCACCTGAAAATAAAGGTGATTCTGTTTAACAGTGCATTCCATGGAATGGTAAGCCTGTCTTCTTTAATTCCTGACTTGACTGTGAAAAACATATGTTCATCTGTTCATGCATTTCTGTGTAAGACTTTCAATTAATTTGTTATCATGCATGTCCAAACAACATGTTTCTGCTGATCTAAAATATCAATACTTGAATTAAAATGTGCACAGATGTTAAAAGAAAAAAAAAGACACCTTTATTTACAAAATGAATTGTCAAGACTTACAATAAACTTTAATTATGAGTGGAATGAGTCATCTTGAATGGAGTTATAACAAGCATTTATTAACAATATTGATAACTTTATGGCCTCAAGAAATAAACATAAGAATGGAGAGAAATATCATCCTGACCATTTATCATGCTGTCTTGACTCTTGCTTTTCAAGTCCCTTGAAGTAAATATTTAAGGATTGTACTGCTAGGAAACTCAGATCTTCTTTTTTTCTCACTTAGAAATTTGTTTATTTTTTAAAACTGTGTTGAGCATACATGCAACTTTCACAAACACCTATTTTTAATTTAAAGAGTGTACTCAACTCGTTTATTGATTGCTATCACTTGCCAAATGCAATAAGCCTGAAGCACTGAAAATGATAGGTTAATATATGGATGGGTCATACTTTAAAGAAATTCATTTTTGACAATATAAGTGAGCAATTCTGCTCAAATTAAATGTGGATCATTTGTCTTGAGGTTTTTAACTAGTCTAGGACATTTAATGAATTTGTTTTGTCATTTATATTATTTTATATAGCATTTGAGGTTCAGAATGATATAAATATTTTAAACTTGTTTTGATTCATTGTTGCATTTGGACCTGCTTATAAAAAAATCCACACTAATTATCAGCTTGTCAGGAATTTTCATAGCTTTATACATTAAGAAAAACCTGAAATTTCAGATATTCAGTGTTATCTGCCAAAAACTAATTCTTTGAAATAAAGAAAAATAGCATTCATGCTCCTATCCAATAGAAGCTTCTCCATGTTATTCTTCATTATAAAACAAATAATTGTGATAAAATTAATCTTCTGTAATCCTATAATATGAGGCTGAATTAACATTTTATATGACAACCGAATTACTGAAAGCTTTAACATAGCTTAAATAAAAGGCACCTGAAAGACAAGTGTAATTTTTCTAAAAGACAAAGAAGAAGGTAATTTGAAAGATCAGGTTAATATAAAAGGACTTAATATAAAAATTTTTACAAATTTTTAAAGCAAGAGTTTTGATGTTTTGCATTATATTTTATTACTTCATGTTATAAATTCAAGACGTGCACATTTGAAAATCTGAAGTACTTAATGGTGCATATCAGAGATCACATTCCTCTGTATCAGCAGTATCACAAAGTACATGTAGGAAATGATCTCTTAGTTTTGATTTTCTAAATCTTAAAGGAGAATTTAGTTCCTCTCATGGTTAGCTCTAACTCTCAACTTGATACAAGCTGGAATCACTTGGGAAGAGTACTCAATGAGGGACTGTCTACATTGGAATCGTGTGTGTGCATATCAGCGAGGATTGTCTTAAATTAAATGATTTGGGAACAACCAGCCCACTATTGGCAACACCATTCCCTGTGCAGAGAGTCCTACATGGTAAACCAATTATCAAATAGAGTTGAGCAGCAAGCAATTAAGAAGGTGAGCAGGCATGCTTTTATTACTCTCTCCTCTTGATTTTGGATGTGATTTAACTAATTACTTCAAGCTGAAGCCACAGTCAGTTCCCCTCAGTAATGGACTAATTGGCTGGAATTGTGAACTAAATTACCCGCTGTGTTCCCTAAACTGCTTCCTGCTTTTTGTCAGGGTATTTTGTTACAGCTACAGAAATAATGCTCGAACAACTGCAATCCCAATTCATGATTTTTGAATTTATGTATTTATTTATTTATTTAATTTGGCCAGATCGCCATCTAGCACAGCTGATTTAGAACTACATAGACTAGGATGACATGGATCTCTCACAGAGATCCATTTGCCTCTGCCTCCAGGTGCTGGGATAAAAGGTGTTTGCCACCACACTTGGTTCCAATTCATGAATTTCAAACAATTCTATGAGAACTTATACAAAACTAATATATGGGACAATCATTCAAGGTGAAAAATTCAGAATAAGAAATCTATCTTTTAAGATTCCTTGAATTATATGAATGAAAGATTTATCTATGGCCATCATTAAATATCTTTATGGGTAAATTTAGCATAACCACAATATTCTCATCCTTCATTTAAGGATTTTGAAGTAATAAGTGTTATTTTCATAGAAATCCAAAAGATAATAAAAAAAGTCTTGGCTCTTTTCCATAGTTGTGGTAACAGGGCAAACTAGCTCTCATGACATTTTGGTGAGGTGTTTCATCAGAGAAGACCACTCAGACACAGGAAAAAAATGCCAAAATAATTTTTAACCAGCTGGAGACTATACTGGGCATCCAAATGCCAAGTGCAGTCTTAAGCCATCTTTACGGTAAGCTTTTATACAGAAAAACTACTTCCAGGTTGAAATGTTTAAGTTTCTAAGCATTTCCATAGCTTAGGGGTGGTGGACATCCTCTCTAAAAATTACTATTCTGCAAAAGCAAGCCAAGTGCACAACACAGAAGCATAAATCTGCAGTTAGCATGAGGAATCAGGACTTGCTGGCCTGTTTTCAAGGCAACTGGGAACCTGCTGACATGTTCTCATACTCATATCTTTTTGCATCTGGGCCTTGTCTTCCTGTTCCTACACCCTGGGTCAACTGCTTTGTAGATACAGAGGCTGAATTCAGCCTAGACTTCAACATGGTGTAGCTATGGTGAAGAAGGTGCTTTATCACAACATGGGGAAATATGGGGTGCGCAGGGATCCCGGGGCGCCAGCTGCTAGGATGGCGCCAGTCCCCTGCACGCACCTGGAAGGCAGCGGGTCCTGCAGCGCTTCTGCTCTGCGTTGCTGGTGGGTCCCTGCTTCTCCGGTCTCTGTGGGTCTCTGCTACCGAGGCTGGCCCGGTAGAGTTCCACCCCAATTTCACCTGTTCACTCTCTCTAAGTTCGGGGCCCGTCAGCTGCTGGGTCACGAGGAGAGGTGCAGGGCCGTGAAAGCTGGATTTCCGTGAGTCGATGATGGAAGGATAGCGCCCCCCTAGGAAGACTGGATCGTAGGCAATAAGACACAGACTCAGCTTAGTCCGTGTTACAGCTCTTTATTCTCCTGACTCTGCTCGGCTCCAAGTCTTGGTGATCCAGCTCCAATTATTGAGGGGAAACCAGGATATTTATCCTATGGGGGTGGTACTAAAAACCTTAGCTGATAGGTACTTTTAGGATGCCCCATTTACATGTGTCGGTGAGCTCCTGCCAGGCTGCCAGACTGTCTGAAAATCACACAGGAAAAAGCTGGCAGTTCCTGAGCTGGAGGCCATGTTTCTGTGACGGCTACTTCAGAAGAAGAGTCAGGAAGATGCCGGGAAGACACCCCGCTGAAAAAGGAGTCTCTGCATTTGAATCCGAGCCCGTGGGCTTTCCGGACATGAAGAGACTACTACTTTACACAGCAGGAGTCCCCAACAGGGAAGCAAGCAGATACAGAGAGTCACAGCTTCCCAGAGCAGAAACTGCTACTGGAGCTGGTCCTAGGGCAACATAATAACCTGAAATTGATTAAATGCTAGATGTTTAGTGTGCACAATCTATTTAGAGTTAGGAATTCAATGAGAGGAGTGTCTTAGGGGATGCCTACAAGTTCATGACTATCAACTCCAAAGTCATACAAAATTGCTACAAAAATACTAGAGAAAAAATATCATGAAAAATAATTAAGCAGGATCTGGTTTGTTTCATTCCAGAAATGCATGAACACTTCAATATATGAAAGTTAGCATTTATCAGCATTTTTGAGAACTTCATAAAACAGTAAATGCATATGTATTTATGTAATTTCTAACATTCCCCCCTCCCTCTCCAACTCCTGCTGTGTCCCCCACACAGGACCTCTTCACCTTTATTTATTGGTGTGTGTGTATGTGTGTGTGTGTGTGTGTGTGTGTGTGTGCACTTGTTTCTGTATGTGGAGCATTTGTATCCATGCTTGTATGGTGTGTGCCCACTTGCCTCTGTGTGTGCATTTGGAGTTCAGATGTCTATGTCAAATGCCTTCCTTTAGTCACTCTCCACCTTATTTTTAACATAGGGTGTGTCACTGAATTTATAAGTCACAAATTTGGCTAGCATAGCTCACCAGACAGCCCCTGGTGTCTGCCTTTCTCCTCTGCACATACTCCTAGCACAGTGCTAGGATTACAGGCACACTTTTGCCTCTGGAACAAGCACTTTACCTACTGAACCACCTCTCACACCTGAAGTATTTTTTCTATTGCAAATGTATTTCTTTCACAGAATCCTAAAGTCAAGATACTTTAATTAATCCATCAATGGTGGGAGATGATCTACATGTCCAGATCACATGTCACATGAGCAAGGCCTGCCCTGGGGTGTTTCATCAAACCTTACTGACCTGGTGAGGTGGGTATCCAGCTGCAGTCTCCCCAGGCTCTCCTCCTGCCCTACTTTATTAAAGGGAAAGATGCTGAGAAGTACACATTACAGAGACACAGGCAGCTCATTAAAGACTGACATCTAATCACAGGAGAATTGAAATTTCCCTTTCCCTTTCATTACTGTATCAGAAGGGCAGTTAGTACTGAAAACGGCTGTCCATCTCAACTATACTCAAAAAGAATTCCCTAATGGAAAACAAAGATAAAACGAGAGGTTTTCATGGATACAAGTGGAAGTTCTAGCCTTGGACAGTTATGACTAAAGTAAATGACTATCATAGTTTGATTCCTAAGCACATAAACAGAAAATCTCACATAAAAAGTGTATTTATTTCAGTTTGTTTTCCAGGACATGATACATGATGTCCATATTTATATACATATATACATACACACACACACACATATATATATATCTACAAAGCATACTAAAAACAAACAAATGAACAAGAAAACCTTCAAAACCCCAGTAGGGACAAAACAAGCATCAAAATGAGATTCATATATAGCAGAGATTTTGTATTGTTAGCCTTTGAATTGTACAAAAAAAGCTTAATCACTAGGCTAATGGCCCTAATGTAACAAGTTAAGCCACTTTTATCCTAAGCAGCACACATGTAGATTGTTATATGCTCTTGGGAGATTCCAGATGCTACCAGATACAGTATCCCGCATCATCCTTGACCTCAAGGGCATCCCATCCTCATTGAATCAATGAAGAAATGAGCAAATGTTGTTAGGAAAATTGACAGTTGATACAACCACAGTGCCTTCCAGCTATTGTTGTACTAATGTAGCAAAACTTTCCCATGTATGAATTTTCAGCACTACTAAGACCGTTGCTTCCATGTTCAACCCCTAACACTGTCCTCCCTAAAATTCATGAATTGAGTTTTCTTTTGAAGCATCTAATTGTCTCATTTCCTAAGACTTTAGATTTCATTGCCTTTCTATGAGTAAGATAGCTTATATCGGATACAGGGTACCAAAACTGTTCCAATTTTTTCCCTATGTTTGTGATTGTTTTTTATATTAGCCTAAAATGAAATCATACAATTGTTTTGCATATTTGCCACATCTGTTTTGGGAACAAGTTTATTTCAACATTTTATTTCAATATTTATGATTTTAACATTATTCTATCATTTTGAAAAAGACTTTAAACATTTTCTTATTTTTTTTACAAAATATTTTACATTCTATTCCAATGAAAAATTTACTTATGTCTTCACATCTATAGCACCTGCATTTATTTACTGGATTTTAATTGTATAAAGCTGTATTACTTTTAAAAATACAAATCAACAAATTAAAAAAATGACATACTTGAAGAGGAAGCATAAAAATTTATTTATTGTTAATTAGTACAGGTGATAAACATTACCATTGAAATCTACCTGATAACTTTATATCCATACTCTAGTGCCAAGGATCAGAGTGTAACTGACTATGACTAGTAATAATCAGATACATAGAAATTAGAGATGCATATACAAACATCTGTTAGTAGCATTAAAAATGAGTCTTTCTGTAGGAAACACTATATTTTTAAATGAAATGGAGATCTTTTTAAAGTTTAAAAACTCATTCAATTTTATCCCTTACAGGGTTTATACTGAGTTCAATATTGTATAACTGTATTAATTCAACTGTGAACATAAAAATTTACAGCCACTTTTGAAAGAGAGGTATCTTTGCTCTGGAAATTGGTATTGAATATGTTAAAGCTATAGTGAAATGCTTCTTCTAATTATGTAGTTATTAAAAATTAAAAAAAAATAAAGATAAAAATAATAATTCTTCAAAGCATAAAAATTTGCTCCTTAATAATTAGTAGATGTGAAATTGTGTGTGTGTGTGTGTGTGTGTGTGTGTGTGTGTGTGTGTCTACCTATGGGTATGTGCTCCTGGGTGCAGAAAGCCACCGAAGCCAGAGGCACTAGATCCCCCTGGAGCTGAAGTTATAGGGCGTTGTGAGTCAGCTGATGTGATTGCTGGGGATTGAACTCCCATCCTCTGGAAGAGCAGTACATGCTATTAACCACTGAGCCGTCTCTCCAGACATCCTTACTAATGTTTTTAAACAGTAAAAAAAAATACGTATTATGCAGCTAGGTGTAGGGGCACATGTCGTTAGTCCCAGCAGTTTGGAGGCATAGGCAGGAGGACCTCTGTGAGCTTCAAGGAACCCATTTCCTGTCCTCTGCAAGAGCAATATGTACTCTTAACTGCTCTTATCTGATGAGCCATCTCTCCATCTCAACCCCACATTCTTAATTAAATTTTATTTATTTATTTTTATGTTATTGAGTGTTTTGCCCACATATATGTAAGTGCACCCATGTGTGCAATACCCATGTATGCCAAAAAAGGTGCTGGATCCCCTGGAAGTACTCTTCTTTTAAAAGAATTTATTTAATAACCATATAATTAGAAGAAGCATTTCATTACAACAGCATTGACATATTCAATAACAATTTACAGAGCTAAGATGCATCTCTTTCAAAATTGGCTGTAAATTTTTAGGTTTACAGTTGAATTAATACAGTTATACAATACTGTACTCAGTATAAACCCTATAAGACATAAAATTAAAAGAGGTTTTAAACGTAAAAAAAAGATCTCCATTTCATTATGAAAATACACAGTTTCATACAGAAAAACTCATTTTTAATACAATTGACACTAAGATGCACATGTGTTTCTAATCTCTATATATCTGATTATTACTAGTCACAGTCAGTTACTTTCTGAGATCCTTGGTGTCTGAGCATGGATATAAAGTCATCAGGTAGATTTGAATGGTAATGTTTTTCATATCTACTAATTATTAAGGAGCAAATTTTTATTACG
>NW_008358101.1:61799-61938 GCF_000622305.1 Nannospalax galili
GAAGAATTATTAATTTTAATTTTTTTAAATTTATTTATTTTTATACCCACTTCCCAGATAGCACCTTCCCATAGCCTCTCTCCCCCCACTAGAGCCCTTATACTTTGATATCCCTGCTACTGTCTGCTGTGTTGTCAGC
>NW_008358101.1:62766-63993 GCF_000622305.1 Nannospalax galili
TTAAGGTCTGTTGCCTACTATTCTTCTCCTTCAGGTTATTTCTTTTCCTTTACCTCACTGTTTCCTTACCCTTGTCCTGGTTCCTGCAGTTATGTCTGTTTGCATAATTATTTATCAGAGTCTGATCTTAGGATCCACATATGAGGGAGAACACATGTCATTTTTTTTTTCTGAGTCTGTGTTACTTCACTTAGTATAACAGTTTCTAGTTCCATCCATTTACCTGCAAATTTCATGATTTCATCTTTCTTTACTGCTGAGTAAAACTCCATCGTATATTGAACCACATTTTCATTATCCACTCATCAGTTGAGGATCACTTAGATTTCTTCCATCTCTTAGCTATCGTGAAAAGAGCAGCCACAAACATGGATGTACAAGTGTCTCTGCAATAGGATGAGTTCTTTGGGTATATGCCAAGGAGTGGTATAACTGGGTCAAATGGTAGGTTCATTTGTAGTTTTTTAAGTGTTCTCCAAACTGCTTTCCATAGGGTTTGAACCAGTTTGCAACCCCACATCCAATCCAACATTTGGTATCATTTGTTTTCTTGATCTTAGCCAGTCTGACTGGGGTAAGGTGAAATCTTAAAGTGGTTTTAATTTGCATTTCCCTAATTTTTAGTGATGTTGAACATTGTTTAAGATGTTTCATAGCCATTTTTACTTCTTTTGAGAACTCTCTGTTCAGCTCCTTAGCACATCTTTTAATTGGCTTGCTTCTTGTCTTAACTATCTGTTTTGTGAGTTCGTTATTTATTCTGGTTATTAAACCTCTGTCGGATGTGTCACTGGTGAAGATTTTCTCTCATTCTGTGGGTTTTCTGTTCACTTCCCTGGATGCCTGCTTTGATGTACAGAAGCTTTTTAGTTTAATGAGGTCCCATTTATTAATTCTACCCTTTCTTCCCGGGCAATTGATGTTCAGTTTAGAAAATCCGTTCTTACACCTATATCTTGTAGGTTTTTCCCAAAGTTTTCTTCAAATAGTTTCAAATAGTTCAAATAGTTTCAGGCTTTACATTGAGGTCTTTGAGCCATTTGGAACTGATTTTTGTGCAAGGTGAAAGATAGGGTTTAGTTTTTTCTTCTACAGGTGGAGATCCAGTTTTGCCAGCACCATTTACTGAACATGCTGTATTTCTTCCAGTGAACATTCTTGACCCTTTTGTCAAATATCAGGTGGCTGAAATTGCATATACTCATATTTGGGTCTTCAATTTCCATT
>NW_008358101.1:64291-64543 GCF_000622305.1 Nannospalax galili
CAAATACTTTCTTTAAAGATTGAAAAATTTTCATTGTAGAGCTCTTTAATGTCTTTGGTCAGGTTTATTCATATATCTTTTCTTTTTCTTGCAGCCTTTGTGAAAGGGAGTGTTTCCATGTGCTCTTTCTCTGATTGCTTGTTATTGGTATATAGAAAGCCTATGGACTTTTGTAGGTTAATTTTGTAACCTGCCACTTTACTGATCTTGTTAATAATTTCTAGGAGTTTTGGGCTAGAATTTTTGGCATCC
>NW_008358101.1:64744-66881 GCF_000622305.1 Nannospalax galili
TTTAGAATGATGTTGGCTGTGGGTTTGTTATATATGGCTTTAATTATGTTGAGGTATGTTCCCTCAAGTCCAATTCCCTCTAGGACTTCGAGCATAAATGCATGTTGAATTTTGTCAAAGCCCTTCTCTGTATCTATTGAGAAGACCATGTGGTTCTTGCATTTGAGGCCATTTATATGATTTATAACGTTTATTGACTTAAGTATATTGAACCATCCCTGCATCTCTGGGATAAACCTGACTTGCTCATGGTGGATGATCTTTTTAATGTGTGTTTTATGCAGTTTGCAATATCTTGTTGAGAATTTTTGCATCTATGTTCGTTAAGGATATGGGTCTATAGTTTTCTTTTTTTGGTTGTATCTTTACCTGGCTTTGGTATTAGAGTGATGCTCGCTTCATAGAAGGAATTTGGAAGTTCTTCCTCCATTTCTATTTTCTTATATAAATTAAGTAATATTGGATGCAGATCTTCTTTAAATGTCTGATAGAATTCTGCTGTAAATCCATCTGGTCCTGGGCTCTGGTCTTTTGGAAGTTTTTGTATTACTGTTTCAAATTCTTTTTGTGTTATAGGTCTGTTTAACCTGTTAATCTCTTCTTGGTATAGTTTTGGTGGTTCCCATGCCTTTAGATATCCATCCATTCCTTTTTGGTTTTCAAGTTTAGTAGCCTATAATTTCTTAAAGTATTCCCTTATAATTTTCTGTATCTTTCTGGTGTCTGTTGTGATGTTTCCCCTTTCATCTCTGATTTTGTTGATTTGGAGGTTTTCTTTCTTTCTTTTGATAAACTTGGCTAGGGATCTGTCAATCTTGTTTGTCTTTTCAAAGAACCACCTCTTGGAGTTGTTGATTCTTTGTATTGTTTTCTTTGTTTTGATTTCATTAATTTCTGCCCTGATTTTTGTCATTTCTTCTTGTCTGCTGGGTTTGGGTTTTGTTTGCTGTTGCTTTCATGTGTCTTCAGTTGCAACGTTAAGTCATTTCTTTGTGTTCATTCTGATTTTTTGATGTAGGCACTTAGAGCTATAAACGTCCCTCTAAGGACCACTTTCAGCATGTCCCAGTTTTTGTTGTATTGTATTGTCATTTTCATTTAATTCCAGAAAAAATTTATTCTTTCTTAATTTCTCTTTTGACCCATTCATCATTCAGGAGTGTGTTGTTTAATCTTCATTTGTTCATGTGTTGATTAGGGCTTCTTTGGGTACTGATTGTAAGCTTTATTGCATTGTGGTCTGATAGAATGCATGGAATCATTTCAGATCTTTTAGTATCTATTGAGGTTTGTTTTGTGCCCCAGTATATTGTCAGTTTTGGAGAAGGTTCCATGAGATGCTGAGTAGAAAGTTTGTCCTTTGGTGCTTGTGTGGAATACTCAGTAGATGTCTGTTAAGTCCATTTGATATATGGTATTGTTTAATTCCGATGTCTCTCTGTTAACTCTCTGCCCTGTTGATCTATCTAAAGGAGACAGTGGGGTATTGAATTCCCCTACTATTAATGAGTTGGGTTTAATCTGGGTCTTAAATTCCTGTAGTATTGGGATTTTTTGTTTGTTTGTTTTGTTTTTTGTTTTGTTTTGTTTTTTTTATTTAAATTTTTTTTTTACAATTAAAGTTACAGTTTTAACAATATACAAAATATTACAGTAATTCAGATTTTTTGGCATAATGATTGGATAAATACATTTTATATCTCACAATAGCAATGAAGATTATACAAAAGATATTAAAACAATTATAAGAATAAATTCAATTGTCACTTAAGTATCTAAAGCTATTTTCCTTTGCGTTCTTCCAGAATGATTAAAGCTGAAAACCTTCATCGCCCAAACTCTAGAGGCCTCCAGCACCTGGGCCTCCATCGTAGAGAATCCAGAGCACAGTTTTACCCTCATCTGCTACCTCATCTGCTAATTTGGGCTAACTGGAGTTAGCCTGTAATTTTCGGCACTAATGAGCATACCAGTCTCTGTATAAGGACCGCCTTTGAGCAATGAAAATACTTTGAATGGAGTTTTAGTGACCAGCATGAGCCAAAAGTGATTTGATTCCAAAGATGAATACCATTTCATTTTGAGAACTGTATTTTCAGGATGGCTTGTGGAGGCCAGGAAGTGAAATTCTGATAGA